>NW_024039502.1:300000-396276 GCF_016077235.1 Cyprinodon tularosa | reverse complement strand
AAATTTAACTTTTGCGCTCGAGCGCCGCGTCAACCAATCAAAGAACTGTGATCAGGAGCTGGCCGTGAGACACACACCATCGCTGATGATACAGAGCGCTGTGATCACCCCTCTGAAACAGTTTAATTGATGCCTAAATAGACTTAGACTTAGACTTAGACTTCTTTATTTGTCATTTTGTATGCACAGGTGCATACAGAACGAAATTGCGTTACATACAGCTTATGAACGTTGCATTGATATTTCAAATGGCACGAGTTATAGAAAAATACAAAAAGTGCAGCAGTGGTCAAAGTGTGAACAGTGCAGAGGATAAGAGACAGTGTGCAAGTTGCAGTGGTTCAGTGCAAAATGGCATTTGTGCAAAAAATGCGTTATTGAAAAATACAATGAGATGAACAATTTAAAGGGCTAAAAGTTAAAAGTTCAGCAGCATTTGATGCCCGATAATGTGCAATAGGTGCAGAGTTCGGATTGTGGATCAAAGGTTCAACAGTCTGATGGCAGTGGGGAAGAAGCTGTTGCACAACCTGTGGATCTGCAGCGGATGGCCTGCGAACCTCTTTCCAGAGGGCAGCAGGGAGAACAGTCCATGGTGGGGTGTGAGGGGTCTTTGATTGATATTAGGGGCTCGGGACACACAGCGCTGTGATGAAAGCACACAGCGCTGTGATGAAAGCACACAGCGCTGTGATGAAAACACACAGCGCTGTGATGAAAACACACAGCGCTGTGATGAAAACACACAGCGCTGTGATGAAAAGTCGGAGCTGTATGCCAGCCGCTGCCGCCAGGGGCGCCGCCATTTTAAATGAATTTAAAATGCAGAATCTGCCGGCAGAATATGTTCGCATTTTATTATCCTGATGCCTGCAGTTTGGATTCTTTAGATGAAAAACACCTACCAGCCCGCCGAGGTGAACTGCGAAGCAAGACCAGCAAAGCTGCTTTAGCCGCACGTCAGAACTAACGGGTACAAGCAGCAAAAATTAAGCAGCAGACGCAATTTTGCTGCTCCTGCTGCGTCCGTGGGAACGTAGCATAAACCTCACACTGGCAGTCTACTGCTCCCCGGGCTCCACACAATGGCAGCCCACTGCTTGCCAAGGGGATGGGTTAAATGCTGAGGTAAATTTTTTACAGTGTGAGATCAATAAAGTTTCAATTATTATTATTAAATTTCAACCTATTATGTTTACCAGTGGATTGTATTTATCTGTAATTTATTTATTTATTTAATTTTATTTATTAATTAATTAATTTAATTTATTTATTTATGTCTAATCATGTCACGAATGGTACACCGTACTCAAAGGTTTGGGAGTTAAAGAAGGTTTTTACACACATAAGGATACAATCCAGAACTTCCAGTTTTGTAAAGTTTGAGCCCGGACGTACTCTCTGAAACTTTTGCCTCATGTAGTCAAATCGTTGCCGCGTGATGGGAACACCTGTGGCTGGAAGCTGCTGCTGGCAAACACTGTGCAAAACACAAACAAAGACATAATCAGTCAACAGAGCACATAAATGCATCTTCATGGTGCTGTACAGTCTTGAAAGAAACTTTGTAATCCTGGTGGATTTCTCTAGAAGTTAATGTTCTGACTTGATGGAAGAGTTCAGGTGCTGTATTTCCTCCCTGAGTCGCTGAACCTCCTCATGCAGTTGAGCTCTCTCCTGCTGCATCTTGCTGATATACTCTGCCGTCTTCTGCAAGGTCGTGGCTTTGCTGATCTGTGAGATTAAAACGACATAAAGTACACCGTTTTACTATTTACAATTTTTCATTCGCTTCCACTTTTAATACCTTTATCTGTTTGGTGTACCTTTATACTTGGCTGAGAGCTGAGTGTGGTTACAAGGTTTTGTAAAGTGTCAAACCCCAGTTTTATGTTGAAAACGTCTCTTTTGCTCCGCAGATATGTGAGTGATTCTCCTAGTCTCTGTTTGCTATAGAGAGGCAGAAAGGGGTTTAGAGATCGAATTTAAAACTCATGTTCCCATAAACCAACTTACATTTGTCCTTTAACAAAGTTGTATATAAAATAAGGCTGCTGTAAAAACAAATATCACTATCTTTAAAAGAAAGTTCACAAATTGACATACGTAAAATTATTTTACACATTATAAAAGAAATATCAACAAAATATTTCTATTTGCATTTGGTAGAATTTTCCTTATTTAAACCCTTAAAATGAGATTGGTTGGGCATAAATAAATAAAAAAAATCTTACTAGAATGAAAAAACTAAATTAGGATACCTTGGTAGATTTCCCCTTTCCTTGTCCTAAAAAGGCAGAATGTGGAAACTTGGGTTGGAGTCTTTTTTCTGCAGGGTTTGGTGAGCTAGTTGGCCTGGATCAGCCCCCAAATTGAACTAACAAGAGAAATACATAATAATAACAAATATATATATAATATATATAATATATAATATAGTATATAATACAAATATATATATATATATATACAAATATAATATATATATATATATATATAATATATATATTAATATATATATAAATATATATATATATATATAATATATATATATATATATATATATAATATATATATATACATACATATTAATTCATATATCTAGCTTCAAAACATAAATATTTTGAAGATTTCTATTATAAACACTGAAATATCGCCAGAATAAAAACATACATGGTTTACTGATATGTAACAAAACCAGCCTGCAACACAGGCTAGGTTTTTTTTTTGTTTTTTTTTTTGCATTTCCTAAACTCAGCTGCTGTTAACATTTAAAAATTCAGCAATGCAGTAAGAGATTATCCATTTTTAACTGTAATGTTTACCAGTCAAGCTGCTCATTTCTGTGGCATAGAGTGGAACGGGTGATAGCTTCTCTTTCTTGGGAATGAGCAGGGCATGTGGGGATGTTTGTAGACCCATGGGCAAGGACAGCAGACATGGCTGAGCCTCTAGAGGAGCTGGCATGGGATCCACTGTGGCTAAGCATAGGGGTCATCGGTTTAGGCCAACCAGGTCCATGATGAAGTGTTGAGGCTGCTCCGCCAACTTGGGGTTCCCTTCCCATCTGCTGAATGCAAAGTTCATAAGCTTTAATGTGAGAAAAAGAAGACCAGAGTACATGCATTTGGTATTTTTTCCTTGACCTTACCCCTGACTCACTGACTGACAAACATGTGTGCAGTGCCTAGAAAGGCTAACAGAAAGGACAGGAAATGCTAAATATTAAAAAAACACCAGCTCATACTGTGTCCTAACAAACTAAGATACAAGAAGCAGCATGTGGCTCTTTGGACCCTCTACATAGGCTCTTACTGTGGCAATAAATGATATGTAGACCTGTAATGTACTATGCAACTTATTAGTTAATACAAATGCTAGTCTTATATGCTTTAGTGGTTTTTATAAATAATATCTTAATAGAATTTCTATATGTTGGATTAATTGTACAAGTTATTCTACTTTAATCATATTATACTTATACATTCATATTTACACATTTGCATATTCCTGTATCCCTTGTTTTTACACAAAGTTTTTAAAAATGTTTCATTTGGGCTTTTCTTTCAAATGCTTTTTTATTAGTGTGTGCAGAGGAGTGCTGGCGGGCTCAAGGCCCCAGAAAGGGAGAAAAAAGGGGGAAATGCACCCCCTCAAACACCGGGAGGAAAGGAATTTAAAAAGGCTCTTTTTCCCCTGATATTGTTTTATTTTGTTTCAGAATTTTCTGAACCCGACTGGGATTCACCCCCCCCCCCTTTCGGGTTTTCCGACGGGCCCTTCCCCCCTTTCCCCCCCTCCCCTTACAGGGGAAAACCACATTGTAGCCGGGGGGCGTTTTTTTTTATAAAAAAAAGGCTTGGTAAGGGGAAAAAATTTTTTCAGAGTGGTTTGGGGGAATTGTAACTGAACAGTTCTCTAAACACTTCTCCTTGCAAGTAAATCATACAAAAAAATTCTCTGTGTCTTTTTTTTGTAAAAGGTTTACTGCATAAAATTTTTTTTGGGTTTTTAAACCTAACTTTAAATTGGTCCTTCGGGCCGGATTGAAAGATACCCGACAAACCCCAGCAGGTAGGTGAGACCCAGATAAAGCCTGCGGGCCGGGCAGCAAAGAAAAACCCCTTTTACGGGACGGGTTTCCCCCTCCCCTTAAAAGCGGGGGGCCCGAGGGTTTTAAAAGCATTTCGAGGGGAAGGTCAGAGAATTGTGATAGTTTTTCATTAAAAAGGGGAGGGGGAGTAAATTTTTTGGGAAAGGGAAAAAATAAAAAAAATATAAAAAAATTTTTAAAAATATAAAAATATAAAAAAAAAAAAAAAAAGATAGAAGTGAAGGGCGGGGGGTCCGAGTTTCCCCCTTTTTGGGAAGGTTCCTTTCTCACGGGGGGTAACGAGGTCCCCCTTTTGTATTTAAAAACCCTGAAAATTTTTAACTCTTTTCCGGGTTTAAAAACAGAAATTTTAAAACAGTTAAAGCCCCCGCGGGAGGGCAGGCTCCCCTAGTTTTAAGGGCGGTTTCCCCCGAGTTGAAACTAGTTAATTCTCCCAAAAGGATAGGGCGTCCTCTGGGGTTTAAAATAAAGAAAAAAATTTAACGCGCGTGTGTGTGTGAGTGGTGTGTGGTAAAAGGGGGGGGAAATAAAAGATATCACTAGATATCTGAAATTTCATAACCAAAAAGCCAAGGGTTAAATGGGAGTTTTTTGTGGATGTTTGTAGAAAAGAAAACCCCCCGTAAAGGTTGAAGTGAGTTTTAAAACCACAAAAAGAAGTTGTCACCATTCTTGTCAAAGGGCCCCAGGGGTTTAAAAACACGACAGGTGTTAAAAACCCACGGGGGCCCAAATTTAGTTAAAAAGGGGAAAGGGGCAAAGTAAAAAAAAAACGGGAAAGTTATTGGGAGAAATCCATGCAAAGATTGGAAAGCGGTCCAAAAAAAGGGAATGCCCCGGGGATAAGGGTAGAGCCATTGTGCCCAACTGGGATCAAAAAATTTGGGTTTTAAAATTTCCCCAAAAGGGAGCCCCACAAAAAAAAAGGGATTTCCCAAAAAAAAAAAACAAAAAGAGCAAAAAAAAAGCCCACTTTGATGGCAAAAAAAGGGGAAACTTTGGCAAACCAGGGGTCTGGAGAAATTGGCAGGTCAGAGAAAAGGAGGGAGGAGAGGGAAAGTGAAGAAAAAAAAAAAAAAAGGAAAAGTTCAGTTATGTTTTTTTAGAAAGGAGGTGATGATATCCCGGGGCCCCTTTTTAACCTGATAAAAACAAATACTTTAACCCCCACCAATGGGGGGGTTGGTTGGCTGGGGCCGAAAGCCCCCCAGCTCTCCCACCCACGGGGGATCCCCCTCGATATACTCCCCCAAAAAGGGTAGAAGAAATTGAAAATGGGGCCCCTCCCCCAAGTAGCTTCCCCAAGCTGATCCCCTCCCCAGGGATATTTTAAAATTTAGGGCCAAAGGTTCTGTAGGGGTTGGTCAAAAACTTAGCACAACAATTTAAATAAACATTCTGTCCCCAAGGGAAAAACCCCGAGTGATCCCTGTAAACCCTTTGGAAGGGGGAAGGGAGCAGCCTCACGCCTTCCCTTTTAAATAAAATTTTCCCAAAACCGCTTAGCGGCCGGGTTTGGGGGGAAGGGCCCAACAACCACCCACAGTAAGGGAAAACAGAACCTGGCCCACAAAAAAATTTTAAAAAAAGATTTTAAAAACGTACGGGAATTTCCCCCCCCTCCAAAAAAAGGGTTTTGGGGGAAGGGGAATTTTGGGTGTAATTCAAAAATTTGGGAAAAATCGTCACCAAAAAAGATAAAATTTGGTGCAACAAACCTCCAAAATACAAAAATCCCGCCCTGCCTGCAGAAAAGTTTTTAAATAAAAAAAAGAAAAAAAAAATAAAAAAACCCACATGTTTTTTTATCGGGAAAGGGAAGAGGAAAAGGGTGTTTTTCACACATCCAGAGGGGGGGGCCGGGGCCCCGGGAAAGGGAAGAGTTTTTGGATCACGCCAACTGATAATTCCAGGCGGGGTTGGTCATGGGGAAAAAAAAGGGCCACAAAAGTGACACTGTCAAGTAAACCAACAAAAGCGGGAAAGCTAGCTTTGATTTTGGATGAGCAAAAATTTTTCCAAATTACGAAAAGGGTGAAAATAAGGGATGTTTTAAAAACCTAGAAGATTTGTTTTTTAAAAGAAAAAAGGGGGACCAAAAAAAAAGTTCTGTTTGGTCCAGGGCACCCCTTTTAAAATTTTTGTGTGATCCCAGGAGCCTGCAGAAACCCACAATAAAAAAAAACCAAAAAACCCTTTTCCCAACTACCCATCGTAAAGTTTAATTTACCCTGTAGGCCCAAATCAGCATTATTACAGAAGCAAAAAAGCAGTTTTTAACGGGCAAGACCCAAATGAACTTGGGTGCTGCTGCTTCTGCTTCCGGGCCCCATCTTGCCAGCCCTAAAGTTGAGAATCAAACCGGCAAATTCTCCTAGGGCCCAGCACCCCAAAAGGGGTTCCCCCCGTTCGGGCCGGGGCCCTGGGGGGGCCCCTTGGTCAAAAGAAATGGGGGGGCCCTTAATCTCCCCACTCCCACCCCCAAAACCCAAACCTGAAATTGAGTTTTTCCCTTTAAATTAAAAGCGGGGCCCAAAATCCTTTGGGGGTTTCGGGAAGCCAGCTGAAAATAAAATTTTTTCCTGCCGATGGTCAAAATCCCCCAGGGGGGAATTTAGGGAAATTGGGGCCCTTGGGAAAGGGAAAGGGGGCAGGGGGGGCCCCCCCCCTAACAAAAAAACCCAAAATAAAAACATTTCCCATTCTACAGAAAAGGAAATTTAATAGAAATAGAAAAATTCTTTATTTGCCCCCAAAAGGTTCTGTCCCTCTGTTCTTTTTTCCTTTTTTTTCCTCTCTTTTTATCCCCTTCTGAGGCTTTTTAGCCAAAGCTTTTTTAAATAAAAAAACAAAAATTAATATGCACAAAAAAGGATTATTGGATTAATATACATGTGAATAGCCCCCCCACAGTTTTCCCCTGTTTTGACAGGGGTTTGCATGAAAGAACAACGTTAAACAAAAAAATTTCAGGTGCTGGCCAAGGGGACCGAGGCGGGGTCATAGTCCGATTAGCCAAAAGGTAAATTTAAAGGCTGTGCAGGAGACCCGCTTGTTGGTTGAGAAAAACCCTGAAGGACTTCCTCCCGGGGCCTGTCGGGTACTGATTTTAAACCCTTGAATGCCCATTTAACCTCTTAGGCAAGGGTTGCTCTATTGCTTTGTTTGTTTAGAGGCGGGGCATCCCAAAATTCCCATTATACTCGGGGAATTTTTCCCCAACAAACCCCCTTTTAAAAACATGGGGGAGAAGCGCTGCTTCAGGAGGGGGGGACATTTCTGTTCAAATTGTCCCGCAGTCCTTGGCACCCGAATGACCACATATTCCCCATGTGGCAAAAAAAGACCCCCGGGGGTCCTGAAAAAGGATATGAAAAAACTTCTTTTGGATAAATAATAAAAAAATAAAAAAAAAAAGGGGCCGGGCAAGAAGGATGGCCCCCGAGGGCGTGGTTTGTTTGAATTTTGGTGGGGACACTTTTTGGTCGGTTAAATTGGGGTACTATGGGCTTTAAGGGCTTTCCTTTTCTTTTTTATGCTTGAAATGAGAATCTTTTTACGGGATGAAAAAGGGAATTCATTGTTTAAAGAAAAAAGGGGGCCATTTTTGCCTACATTAATAAACTTTTTTAAAGCCCTACACAAAATTGATGTGTTATCAAGGGTTGGAGTACCCCGGGTTTGGATAATTAAGGGGAAATTTAAAGGATTTTTTTCCACCCTTTGTAAATAAAATTTTAATTTGAAAAACCCTAACGGAGACAGACGGAAAATTACAGACTTTTTTCTGAATAAATAGAATGTCCCGGGGTTTAAAAAACCCCAACCTCTTATTTTTTTAAAAACCTACTTTTGCCTTCATTAAAAATAATAATTTTCACAATGAAAGTTGGGAACATCGGGGCTGTGGGTTATCTGTGTTTCCCAAATCTAAATGTTTTTTTTATCTGGGTGAAAAACAAAAATCAAATTCATTGTTTATTTGCATATTCGTAAAAAAATTTTAGTGATTCATCAAAAAAAATAATATAGAAATTTCAACCTTTAATTCCATGTAAAAAACCCTGGTTTTCCCCCCGAAAGAGATCCCAGGGGATCATTAATATCCCAAAACTGTAAAAAAATTTATAAATTTTTGCAAAATACAAATTATTATAAGGGTTTTTGTCTGTAAATTATTTTCCCCGCCCGGGAAAGCCCCTTCAGGAGGGGGATGTTTTTGGGTTTTTAAACCCCCGGTTTTAAAATGCCCATTATAAATCTTTTTTACAAAAATTTTTGGGCAAAAACCAAAATTAAAATCGAAAGAATTAAACTTTTAAGACTGACGGTTTTACGAAAAAAATTTGGGTTAGTTCCCTGTCCTAATTTAATGGGAAACATTGTATTAAACATAAAAATTTCTTATTAAAAAACGGGGGTGAAGAGGGGGGGGGAGGGACATTCAACGAAAAAAAACATGTTTAATCAGCCAAACTATCTTAAAATCCATGATGGAACCCTATATGTGACCCGAAATTAAAACCCAAACCTTCTAAATAAAAAAAAAAAAATTTTTTTTGGGAAAGAGCTGTTATATTGAGTCAAAAGATTTTACCATGTCTCAAACGGGGGGATTGGGAGGATTGATTTTAGCATTGGGGCATCATTATAAAAGCATATGGATTTAATTTTTTATGCAAAAAACTTTTTGTAAAACGATGGGCAATATGGGCTAAAAAAAATCTTCAAGGAAAATTTTAAAACCCAAAAAAGGTGCTTTCCCTAAAAACCCATTTTTTCCTTTTCAATTCCCGTTTGGTTTAAATGATTTTTTTTTTCTAAATGGATTGCAAGAAAAGGGGATAGTTAGATCAGATGATAAAAAGTAAAAAAACACTTTTTAATTATTCTGTGGAACCTTTTCCGTTTCTGCCCCTTTCAATTTGTAATTCTTTCGGGTACCTGTTATAGAATTCCAATTTTGGGCTCCTTCCCCAAACCCCCAGAGGAAGTCCATGTACAAAGGGGTTGTTTTTTTAGATACAACCATCTCAAACTGGTGAAGGGTTTAACAACTCTGGGCCCAGGGGGGTCAAGGAAGAAAAAACCATTGTTTTAAAAAAATTCCATAGAACACTTTGAAGTTTGAAACCTTTTGAATTTTTCAATTATTCATTTTTAGTTTTTTTTTAGGGGTCTCCCCACAAAGAAGGATTCTTGTTTGCCCTCCCTGAACCCCGCTATTTGTAAAAGGGCCCTCTATCTCTGCTAAAACTTAAATAGAGTAACAGTTTGGGGGACTAAACCTTTTCAAACATTCTCGCAAAGAAATTTTAAAAATGACCCCGGAAATTGGGCACGGGGTTTTGATTTTTTAAACCCCCATTTCCTTTGCGTTAAAAAACAAAGAAATCATAATGGTTGGGGGCGGTTTTTGAACCCCTGGACATTGGGAAAAAAGGGGTCCTTGGGGGAAAACCTTTAAACTTTAAAAAATGGATGAGTAAAATAACAGGGTTCCCCCCCGTTTAAACCCGCTTCCAAAAATTTTTTACTCCCGACAAAAAAAATCCACAGCAGAACCCCTTTTAAAAAAAAGGGTGGGTTTTTCCTTTATTTCTAAGTGCACGGCTAGTGGAAACCCCAAACCATGTTGGCCTTTGTTATTTGTGGCCCCGTAAATAATTTAACAAAAGAAGGAGATGAGATACAAGGGATTCTTACCCTTTTGCCCCAAAGGGGAACAATAAAAATTCAAAAAATTAATGGTTTTTCTTAAAAAAAGATGAATTTTTTTTCAAGTCATCACTGGAATCCTGGGCAACAAAAAGGCTTTTAAATGGCAGAACAAGCAGCTAAAAACAGGTGTCTAATGATTTGTCTTGTGTGTTGGGACTTTGACCGCTGTTACGTGTGGGGGTTTCCCGCTACCCAAAAATCCTTAAAAAAATTTTTTTAAAAATAATGAAATTTTACAATTTCCCTCTGATAAAAGGACCTAATTGGGGGTAAAAACTAACCCCTGACCACCTGAGAAAAAAAAAAACCCAAAATTTTTTGAAAAAAAGAACTGTGGCAAATTTTTACCCGTTAAACAGGCCCCAAATGGGCCCAAAAAACTAGGGCACACTAAAAAGCAAAACAAATTTTGCAAATAATTTTTTCTGGAAAACCCCCATTTTTTAAAAAACCTCAATTCCGGGAGCGACATCGTGGGGGTGGTTTGGAGGGTGACAAAAATTGGGTTTGACAAAAATTCCATGTTTTTACCACTTTTAAATTTTGGGTTCTGTCATTTGAAAATTTTAAAACCCGTTTCCGTTACTCAAATTTAAAAAACTGAGAATTGTTAACCGGGCTGAAAAAAGCATTTTAAAAACAACAGAGCATACGGAAGGAAGGGGATCTGAAAATGCAAAGGAGTGGGAGATGATCCTACTTAAAATTGATAGCATTGGGGTACCCAGGGTGTTCCCGATAGTATAAACTTTGCCAATTTAAGGGGTTTTTGCAGGGGTTTGAAAAACTTTTTTAAAGCTGGAGGTGGTACTTCTAAATAAAAATGTATACAGAAACAACTACATCCATTATAACGTCCGGCAGGGCTTTGGGGAAAAAAAAACCAGAACAAGGTTCTCCGGCCCTCCATGAAAAAATTGTCAGTTTCCTCTCTTGATTTTTCCCGAAAAACCCTATTGCTGTTGGACATGTTTTTTAGCTTAAAAAGGTTGGTTTTTGCTTCCTTTTTTTTTGGAAATCAGTGTTGAAAACCTTTTTTTCCCAACCAAACAAAACCCCCCCGCTGGGAGATGGCCCGCCTCCCCAAAGGCCCCCCGAAGGCCTTCGCTCTCTTAACCCGCCAAAAAGAAAGACCAAATTTTTTTGGGGTTTGACCCCAAAAATGGGGGGATGGTTTTTAGGGAAACCCCTTTTTTTGGGGAAAAACAAACAATTTGGGGCTTTTTCCCATTTTAAAGTTTATAGCCGTATTTTTTTCCGGGCCATCCCTTTACCTTATTTTGGGTTTTTGTTGTTTTTCCATGTATTAGAGCCTGCTAAATAGACTGATTTAACCCACAGCAAAACAACCCATTTTAAAAAAAATATTTTTGCCCCTCATTTTCCCACCCCGAAAAATACCCCATCTGAAAATGAAGCAGCGCCCCGAGGAAGAAAATCCTTTGCATTTTCCTGACTTTTTTTCCTAATTCCAATGACATTAACAGTAAACCCACCCCGTTTAAAGGGACCCCTTTTTGAGTTTTACTTTTAAGCAAAACAATTTATTTCATAGTTTTTAAAATTCCCGAAAAGAAGTAACTACTAAATGGGAAAAAAATAAATAGGGTTAAAAATGAAAAAAACAGGGGGGTGTTTGGGTTTAAATTTTACAAGTTATTCTACCCTTTTAAACATATTTATTTCTTTTTTACTTCCCTATTTACAAACATTTTTATATTCCTGTTAAAAAAACCCCCCTTTTATTACACCCAAAATGTTGAAATGTTTCACTTGCTTTTCCCCCCTTTTTGCTTTTTGATTTGTGGGTTTTCAGATGGAAACTGCTTTTGGGTTGCCAAAAACGTCAGAAAAGGAGGGAAAACACGGGGGAAATTTCCCCCCACTTAACACCCCAAAAAAGGAAAAGGGGGTTGAAAGCCTCTTATCTCATGATATTTAGAAGGGTGTTTGTAAAAATTCTTATACCACTGGGTTTTTAGCCCCCTCCCCTTCTGGGTTTCCCCACTGGGTTCACCCTTCCCCTCCATTAGCAGTCGGGCCCCAAAAAACCATTTTTAGCCCAGGGGCGTTTTTCCTTTAATAAAAAGCCCTTTGGTTTGAGCGGGAAAACTTTTTTAGGTGGTTTAGAATTGTAAATCCCGAAACAGGGGGCCCCTTTACACTCTTTTTGCAAGTAAATCATACTAAAATTCTCTGTGTCTTTATTTGTACAGGTTACTGCATAAAATGTTTGGTGTTTAAACCTAACACTATAGCAATATGAAAAAATTATAGCACCATTCTCCCCATCAAATAATACCATATAAAAAAAAAAAAATCATGCTTCATCTTTATAAATCCTCTTTTTTCCCTTATTTGAAAATCTAAGAATACAAATAATCCATTTAAGATGGTATCAGATTTCCTATGGCAGAGATTTAACAAAAATAATAAGTTTAGTTTTGGTAAAGGGTCATTTAATAACTCTAAACGACTTTTACTTAGCTGGACTTGGGGCAAAATGGCTGTTCGGATATGAAAAAATGCTACCAAATACAAACTAGGTAAAGGTAAACTGAACTGAGATGATATGAAGAGCTGGGAACTGAACAATTGTGTATCTTGAAAGCTGATCTTCAGGTGAAAGCAGGTGTTTTTCTTGGAGTCAAATTTTCCCTCCAGGAGAGCTGGTTGACTGTTGAACATTGGAGCACTTCTGTGCATGTTTGTTTGTATGTGTGGACACTTTGATGTCTTTATTATTTCTATTTATAGTTGGGGTTTTTTCTTCCATGTCATGGGGTTTTAGGCATACAATACATAGTAGATGGATGCCTATATGTGTGCATGTTGGGATGAAGTGTGTTAATATTAAAGAGCTGTTAAAAAAAAGCTGTTAGTGTGACTTTTTTGTATATTAAAATGTGGGAGTCACCACAGTGGGAGGTGGGAGCCATTAGTCCATGGCGGAGGTGTTCGAGGCACCCGTACAAATAAAAAAGGGACCCAAAGACTCCTCACACAATCTTTACACCCCAAGTCCCTGTTGAACCAAAACAGGCACTTTGGTAGGAGCCAGGAGATCATGCCCAAACACTCCCCTGTGGTGGGTGTTTGCAACCCTTGTCATGGTTTGATTGAAAGGCTATGAGGACAGGTGAAGCTATAGGTTGTAGGTTTTCTGAGGATTTACAAACACAACAAAGTGGCAAAATGTAGAATTTTTACAGCAAAGTAAGTGTTATTGAACAATAAGTGATCCATCATTTTTTAGAACATTTTTCACACAATAAACATCATTTTATATTCTGGTGATTTTCAGAGAATTGAAGTAAAGAAGTATGGGCCCTACTAAAATTCTTGCATCTACTGTAAACTAAGAATTTCACACCTGTGTTTATTAATAATTCTATGCAGCTCAAGTAAAAAAAAAAACAATGGGAAACAAATTAGTTATTACAGGAACCAGTGCAATCAAAACCCGTGCAAAATACACTGTGTATGAATATTTGGTAATAGGCTAATGATACAAAATCGTACAAAATGATACAAAACGTTTTTAGACATACTTAATGGACCAAAATAAGGATAAATGAATAAGATAAGTAATAATAAAATGAGAACATCCCTGTAGTTCATCCTTTATGACTGAGTTGTTCTGCACATCCTCTCTGTTTGTGGTTGGTCTTTTCTTGGGTGGCTGATCTTTTAAAAAATAAAATGCAATGGTTCTTTCTCTATTTTGTGGTTTGTGAGGCATACCTAAAAGCAAGGGTGTAACTTTGCAATAAAAGTTGGTGGGGACGCTCTAAGGGTGGTGGCTGATGGACAGTGTTGGGGAGTAACGGATTACATGTAACGACGTTACGTAATTTAATTACAAAAACAGAATAACTGTAATTCGTTACAGTTACAATGAGAAAATATGTAATTCAGTTATAGTTACTTCCGAAAATATTAAGAATTACAAATTTAGTTACATTTTTTAAAAAATATATGTACAGTGAACCCTCGCTATAACGCGGTTCACTTTTCACTGTCTCGCTGCTTCACGGATTTGCATCATGCATTGTTAAACTTTATTGTCGAACATAATCAATGGTAGCATGTCGGTTTATAAGGATCTTTTGGCCCAGAAGAAAAAAGAGAGACAACAACTACCGATAACTATGTCCTTCTCTCCAAAAAACACACCTGCACCGCAGGCTTTAGAAGAAAAAAATTAACATTTCAGTTCGTATTGATGATTAAAATTATTACTTATTTATTGATAACTATATTATTTTACAGTACAGTACAGTAGTTATTTGTAAAAAAAAAAAAAAAAAAAAAAAAAAACAGACAATAACAGCGTCTATACCGTACTTTTATTTGTTTAAAAAATGCTTGGGCCTGTAAGAAGTGTTTGTTCCTTGATTTCAATGTTGTATGGAGTATTTCATTGTATAATAACTTAAAAAAAAATAAAGGTTTCTACTTCAAGGGTTTCACCTATCGCGGGTTCTTTTAGGAACGTAACCCCTGCGATAAACAAGGGTTTACTGTAATGATATTTTTATTGCTTCGCGCCCTGTATCGCCGTTTCCCGCTACGGCTCCTTGTCTCTATCATATTTGCCACTCTGATGATCCATCCTGTGCTGGTGAAGCCTCCTTGAGGAACAGCAAGCGAGCGGACGGTTCTATTTCAGCTCAAGCAGCGCATCAAAAATGTCAGCCTTCCAGCACTGGAAACTTAAGGAGCATTTCATTTAAATCTGGTAAAATGGCTCAAATTTAACCTTTCAGTGCAAGAAGTGTTTGCCGGCTATCAACCTGAACCTGCTTGTGTTAGTCTGCAAACTGCGTAAATGGTAGAGCCTGGGGTAGGAACAGGAAAGCGTATGGCCCGATGAGAGGAGTCTGAGAACATCTTATATGCCTGGTGCTGGCATCTTCTTGTGGACATCCTGTGATTGCCTGTCAGCAGTTCTCTCTCAGCTTAGTGCTTTTTTAAGGTTCACATTCAGTTCTCAAAAATTAAATGTTGAACATGGGTCAATACTCATTAAAACCTTAAACTAATCAAAAGTAATTAGTTACATTACTTTTTAAAAGTAATCGAAAAAGTTACACTACAATTACATTTTAAACACTTGTAACTGTAACGGATTACATTTTTAAAGTAACTTACCCAACACTGCTGATGGACCTACAGCTACTCAACCCGAACGCTTTCAACAGGGTTTATATTAGGGCTGCAACTAACGATTATTTTAAAAATCGATGAATCGGACGATTATTTTTTCGATTAATCGGGACAGAACAAACAAGCAAACAAATACAGGTTGCTCATTAACTGTACTGGTGCAATATGAAAAATAAATGTTTGTGTTAAAACTACACAAACTTACATGATAAATATAGCTGTACATCCACAAAATATAGGTTACTTTGTTTCATAAAGCGCAAAAAAGACAGGCATATTTGTTTTTAAACGCCCCTAAGGGCTTCAAACAATAGGCCCCCCCCATTTCAACAAATTAGTTTTTTTTAGACTAGAAGAGTTCTGCCTTTTAAGACAGGAAAGTATAGCAGTTAAAGTTGCTAGTTGAGAAAATACTTAACCATAGAGATAAAAAATAGCCCTGTGATTCAAATTATAAATTGTATTTGGAATAAAAATGAGAGAACTAGGGGTGCTAAAAAACAGATCCTCCAAGACAGATATTTACATGGGAATGTGGCATATAATTAATTGACATATTACTGATCTTGCTGGATTTTATTCTGCTTTAGTTCCTTAAATTGCAGGATCTTCTTTACTTTATCTTTGCCAGAAGATTTAAACTTTAAAAGCCTTGCACTCATAATTTGCAAGTTGATTTATTTATAAAGAAAATATAAACGCTGCTTAAGCTAATTCAAATGAAATTAAAAGTAAAATAAGTAGCCAACCTTATCACTGTCTATAACCTACTAACAAGGTAAGGAAAGCATCAGATGAGCTACCTGAGAAACTAACGTTACGTTTCCTCACTTTAAAAAGAAACAAACATGGTGGTTCCGTGCCATGTTAATTTGTTTTGACAAAAGTTGCATTTTACGACTTTTTTTACTTTACAAAGCGCAGGCTATTTTAATTATTGTGATCAATTTGCGCCGTCAATCCCAGCGCATGCGCGCTTCATTTGCAGTCTGGACGCTGAGGGTAAACATCCTGCGGCTCTGACTGCAGCGCTGAGACAGACTCCTGCGGGAGAACGGGGTTGGGATGGGGCAGCCGCCCCACGGCAGAGTAGGAACGATACATGCTTTCACGTAAGAGTCTCCAAAAGCCGCCAGTGACACCGTAAAAAGTCGCCAGATTTGTCGCTAGTCGCTTTTTTGAAAAATAGTCGCTGGAGGGGTCTGAAAAGTCGCTGAGTTGGCAACACTGCACACCCACAGCGCTGGCTCGCTCTGTCGTATTTTTTTCTCTTCCCCCGTTTCAGTCAAGTGGATGTGATGACGGCGGCGGCAGATGACGCATTAATCGCGCGACACAACTAATCGATGATGAAATTCGTTGCCAACGCTTTTAAAAGTCGATTTTATCGATTCGTTGTTGCAGCCCTAGTTTATATTTTCCAATAATGAGCTCAAACATATATTTATTGAATGCTTTACTATTGTTGAGAACACAAGAGTACCACAGTACACTGATATTTATGTTATAGACAGATGCCTGCCTTTAGTGCATTGTTTTATAAAGGGCTCAAAAACATTAATGTATATAAAATGACGAATAACAGCCGATACAAATGCCAACATCAATATATCATGCATCCCTAGAATGGACACAACTTCACTTCCATCAATCCATCCATGCCTGGCTTCCCTTTAAGCGGCATCAGTGATTATCCTCCTTCGCAAGCAGCAAAATCAAATTTAGAAATTTTTCCCAAACGTTTTTGACAGCCAAAGTCTATTTATTGAATCTTATATTTCAAAAATCATGTATACACTGAATTGTATTATTTGTGCTTTAATTCTGGTAGGTTTCTTATACTTTAATTTTAAGTCTGTGTCGCATGAGTCTGGCTGCCTCTGGGTAGCTGGCACAATGGCACAATGGCAAAATTATATGTTGAATTTTATTATAACATTGCATATTTTTTCTTGTAAACTTGGAGATATATTTTATTGCATGTTGCATATCTCAGTAAATCTGTTTCACCTTTAAATCAGCAGCTCTCCCTCATTGTGTCTCTGCTCTGCTTAAAAACAGATTTATGAACCTGTCTACCAATATAATGATGCCTGAGAAAATCATTTTCAGGATCTCTAGAAGCTCTGCAGTCTGATTCTCTGTTCAATACGAAAACAACAGATCTGTGTTCATTTTAATCTGTAACTCTGAGTAAGGGTCCTGAGAAGCCCAGCTTTTTTAACTTATGTACAATCTGCTGCTATTTTTAGCTGAAAAAGGTCTGTATGTGTAACTGACAGATTTTTTGGGGGCATCTCTGATTTGTTTAACCAACCAGTCTCCTTTATTTAAACATATATCGGAACAACTGCCAGTTAAAATTAACTGAGTGCTGCTGCGAATGTATGTTAAAATGGCTTGCCACAGTTGTTCAGACGAAACCAACTGTATGTTAAAATGGCTTGCCACAGTGGTTCAGACGAAACCAACTGTATGTTAAAATGGCTTGCCATATCCGTTATCTCTTCTTATCCTCGTAACTACTCTGTACGCAGTAAATATCCCAAAGCTACAGATCCGATGATATTTCACCGAGAGGTGGGACTTGAGAACAGCGGCAGAGCAAGGAAAAAACACGGGCTGAAAACGCTCTGAACACACAGCAGCATCAAACCCCAGTTACTGTTGGCTGAAGTAATTCAGCGGAAAGGGGGAAAAAAGCAGAAGTTATTGGTGGGGAATGTCCCCACCATGCCCAAAGTTGGTGGGAACATGTCCACACCAGTCATTCAGCAAGTTACGCCAGTGCCTAAAAGCTTAAGGAATTTAGATATTTGTGTTGGTTTAATTGGTCCTAAATTCCAACTGGAGATTATTAAACTAGACTTAGCAATAATTACTTTACTTGTGAGCAAAACATGGACTCAAACTGGGACTAAATCAGGTGGCTAAATTAGAGCAAACAATGATTAAAGCACTAGAAACAAGAAAAAGCACTAGATGTAGAGAAAACAAACCATCTGATGTTAATTTGATGTGATCCTATACTCAGTCTCCACATTGATAATTAAGCTAGCTGCTGTATATTTTATTCATATTTACTCAATTACTTTGCTTCAAATATTCATTAATTTACAAAGTGAATTATCTTAGTCCAGATAAGATAAGATAAAATTCAAATGACAGGCCTCGTAACAACTGCTTAGAAATCCCAGTATTTTTTCAATATCTGGCTCAGGCTAAGCTCCGCTGTTGTCAGTACAGTGAATATGTGAGCGTGTGCAAAAATACGGACTGGATATGAATGGCATTCCTTCGTGTGTTAGACTAAGGTTGCGTTGAAAATGCGGAGTGGATTTTTATCAGCATGGTATTTGGTCTGTCATTTTTTAGCATGAAAAATTGGAGTGTGGAGTGTATATGGAGTGAGTGTGCAAAGACACTGAGATGCAGGAGTCTCACGCCCAATGGGTGAGAGTTTACAGCCCTGTAATATTGGCTTCCAGCCGCCACAAATAGTAGGTCCCCAAGAGTCGAATGGGCCTGGGGCAGCTGCTGCTGGATTCCCAGTGACAGCGCACTATGCGTAAGTATGTGGGGGTTTAGATGCATCTGTAAACACTTTACTGACCTTTATGTGTACAAGCATTTAAAATGAAGCAGCAGCTTTTTTGATACTCAGAGCACATGCGGTGTGAACGTAGCATTACACTTTCTGATTTTTTAATTAACCTATAAAACAACATTGTACCTTAAAATTATTGTCTTCCTTATTAATTCAAGTGTTCCCATCAGGTGATTTATGCAAATAGGATACAAGTATGTCTTCAATGTAACAAGCTGCTACAAATAGCTAACAGATATGGTTGCCTACGGGTCCTACTTCTGTGAAGAACAAAGAGGTTGTCCAGTGTAGAGTAATAAACAAGCTAGCCCTCTCTGCAGGTAGGACAGAGTAGTTGCTGGACTACACTGTCCTGTTTCTAACCTTCACTATGGAATTAACTTTCTTGTGAAGTAGGAAACCTGCAGCCTCTGGTTTTAAAGCCCTGCCACCTCATGATTTATCTCTGCCTGGTAAAAGCTACCCTGATGTAGACTCCCTTTTTTCTACCAGTTATTACTTATTATTCTTTCTCACTGGCCTTAGAGTTTGCTCAGCCATGTCTTTGCCCAAATAAGTTGTTGGCTTTCAGTACAAAATGGCACAAATTAACAAGGCAGCGTATTTCACTCTAGTGAGCTTCATATTCCTCTTCTACTCATTTGGCTTCCTGATAGAGATAGTCAGAGTAGCTCCATCTCACTGTGGAGCTGAGTCTGACATGGTCTTCACAAGTACAGTGAGAGCAGGTAGATTGCATCAGAGTGTCGGCCTGAACAGACATTGTGAGCTGTGAACTTACACTGTACGACAAAACCCTGCGGTTTTGTCGTACAGTTTGAGCTGTAGCTGTGTTCAACGATTGAAAAAAATTTCACAGTGTATGCCTGGGTTTAGATGCCGACGCTGTTCACTGCAGTTCCGTTTCTAATAAACATTTTGAGAAATTTGTCTATCCGCCTCTAATACTTGGTCCTAATGTTCTGCGTTTGACAGCTACAGAAACTGTACTTTGCACTTTCTTGCCACTGGATGAAAGGCTATGCTTTTATTTATTGACTATAGGACAAATGAAAATAGTGGGCTGTTTGTTCTAATTGTGTTATTCATGGTCAAGCTATCAGATAAAAATATTTTGCACTTTAATCAAATAATAAATTCCAAATTTATTTAATGAAACTACATTACCTTTTACTTTAACTTTCCATATAAACATAAGCCTTAGAGAAATGATATGTTCCTTAAAATATATTAATCGATTTTCTTTTTTATTTCTGGCTGGCAGGAATAAGGCTTGACCGATAAATCATTTTGTCTTCAGGTCCATTTGGACGGTGGGTCAAAAAGTAAATTTCAGACCCTAATTGTACCCTTTTGGCTATCATAATGAAATATGTGAATTCTAAGCTATTGGTTTTCCATGTGACTGTTATTGGACTTTGGCACAATGTGTGTTTTTTTCTAATAAAAAGCCAAATTAGTTACAGACTGTCCCTTTAAAACTAGGCAGGATTTCTTCATGAAAAAACTTTAATGTTTTTAACATTTCCTGTAATTTCTGGTTATTTCTCAGCGATGGCGAGATATACTAAAACATTGTAGTTTAAAGCCTACCACAGAGCCTTTGGATGTGGACCTCTGATCTTTGCTTGTCATCAAAGTGGTGCTATTATATCCAAGTGTCGTTTTTCCTAAAAAAATAAAAAAATTATTCAATTCAGTTTATGTATATAGAACCAATTCACAACACATGTCATCTCAAGGCACTTTACAATTCAAGCAGATCATAGAGTCAAACCGATTCAAAGTTTTCTATCTAAGGAAAACCAGTTGACTGCATTGACTCAAAGGTAATCCCCCCACACCACTCATGCTTGTAGCGACAGAGAAGAGGAAATCTCCATTTTAACAGAAAGAAACCTCCAGCAGGCCCGGCATGAGCAGCCATCTGCAGAACCCTACTAGGGATCAAGAAGACAGAAAGAAAAAAGCAGAGATACAAAATGCAACTGTCAACCAGCTTCATAAGGAAACACACAGCCAGGCAGACGAGCTCCGAGCCAGCCCCCACGTCAGAGGATGAAGAAAGCAGATCCAGCCAGTCACAGTCAGAGAAACAGGACCACACTGCGAAACAGGCCGAGCTCCAACATCTATAAACAAAGGTGTTGATGGCAGATATTTCAGCTGTGCTACTCAGGCACTTTTGGAGGACCACTATGTTGGGGTGTCCATAGTCTTGGTGGCTGTGGGTACTTAACAGGTGGGGCTACTTTAACTCATTGTTAAACAGCCCGAAGACGGGATTCCAACTCTGATGCCCTTGCCTCCAAAGCTTAAAAAAATAATACACTTATCACACATCCCATTATCACTAAAGGAGGCAGAGGAATAACTAAACAACTAACACAGGAGAGCAGTAGAGAAGAGAGGAAGAAGAGCCTTAAAAGAGTCAAGGGAGGGAGAGAGAGCAGCCATAACTTTGCAAAGCTAGCCCAAGCCTAGGCTAGCTACTACTTACTACCAGAAATAAAACCGTGTGAAAGTGACAAGTGCTCAGTAGAAAAGTGTAGCATATGGCTGGTTAGTTACTTAGATACAGAGATATCACAGAATAAAGAAACTTAATTCAGGCGGAGATAGCCTGAATAACAAGCAGCTCAGCAGTCAAAACAGGAAGTTTAACACGATAAGTCTCACCAACAGCAGCAGTAGCACCCTCTAGTGTCAGGATCTAATCTATTGAGATGCTTGTTATAAGTTGTCTAAGGAAATAAAGCAGGTGTTTGAAATAACTCACTTTCATGTGTGCTGCAGGAAAGCAGTTGAACCAAGCAGCCCGTAGGCATGGTGGCACTGGATTCAGGGTTGGAAGGCAAAGGGGGTGACCCAACTGTTCGCAGTCCTCCCGTTTTGTGCTTGTGTTTGCCTCTGACCTCTGTTAGGACTACCTGCTCTGGGACAGACAGGCAATGGGTCGCTGTGACAGGACCCAGTACCACATGGATCGGGTCAGATGCAGAGGTCGGGTAACAGTGGGTCTGGGAGTATGGGTCCACCCCTGGAACGTAAGTATGAGCCGGGTACACTGAGCCCTGGGCTCCGGTGGTGGAGGCCGTGTGAGTGATAACAGTGGGGGTCACAGTGGTCGTTGTGTAGAACCCAAACTTGTGAGAAGGCAGCGGGTTCAGGAAGGGAATACTTGCAGAAACCGGTTGGTCTGTGTTACTGGTGTATGCTGTAGAAACAGATGCATCATGGTATGACTGATGTCCATATGGCATGGCTCCTGACACTGTGCTGGGTGTATGGTACTCTCCACAATCCTGGCTCGCCCTGGCATGTTCTGAGCGTGGGCTGGATGTAGACAGCTGGGGCAAACCATCAGAAGACAGACTTGGCTGCAAAAAAAGAAAGGATTCACTTTATTTACAAGAACACTGGTTATAATTTCTAAAGTCAGATAAGAAGAAGCAGAATGGGGGTGAGGGTTATTTAATCAGCAGTACTACCTGATTTAGTTGGGGATTAATAAGTAGCTCAGGGGCTGTTACAACAGGAGATGGATGAGGAGCATAAGCTGTGATGGGTGGGCCTTCAAAGTAGCGACAGTCTGCAAAACTACTCTGGTCAGTGAGCTGACCTCGATAATTCAGAAAGATATCTGTAAACACACCACACACCAATAACAGGGTAATCAGACAGACATGTTGAATCAAAAACTTTCCTGGTTACAAATAAAAAGACATGGATATATACAGTATATACAATGCGTCCACATATGACAGTTTTATATTTTCTATTTTATTTTTATAGTAGGATCATTATACAGGGTAATTGCACATGGTGTTTTCATGGGTATTTATATAGAGGTCTGCTCACTCCAAAGTACATCAGCCTCCTCAGGAGTTGGAGATGGCTCTGGCCCTTCATATACAGGGCGTCACTACACTGGAAAAAATGTGAGGGGGGAGGGAGGTATGTAGGTCGGACTTTCAGCTCAGGAGTAATACAGGGGTGGTTGTTTGGGAAGCTCCATAGCCGTCGTGTGGGCACCGTGCTCTCAACGCAGAAGGTCATGTAGTTAGTGATACATTCAAGAAGGCTGTTGATGTTATCACCATGAAAGCTTTGGAACATGCTCCAGTCTGTGGCTTTTAAACAATCCCTCAGTTTCTCAGTTGCTTCATCTAATTCTTTTAAGAGTTATTGGTTTATGTGTTGAATATGTAATTTCTTGTTTTACTGATAGATTTTTAATTATAGCAGGAATGGTCCTCTATTGTTTTGGGACAACACATTTAGATGACTTTGGTGTATATATCTGATCAGATTACACAATAAAAGCCTTGAGGGAAAAGAAACAGAAACAACTAAACTGTCATAACCAGATTCAAAAAGATTGGGAGACCTAGAATTGAACCGTTTCTTGCCTCAAGTCTTGATTAAAAGTAGTATTTATTACTTTTATGTGTTATAGACGTAATCAGACTACAACGTCTTGACGTCTGTGACTTGCAAAATTTTTCCAAATCTAAGATACCGAAACAAACTGTTCAAATGTTTTTTGTTAAAGTCCTAGGGAAGTCATATTTAAATGTCAAATCATTCTGGCAAAGGACACGTTTTGGAGATGAAACTTTGAAAAACATGTACTTAAAAAACATTTTTAAGATTAACCTACCGTATTTTCACGACTATAAGGCGCACTAAAACGTCTTTTTTTCCCCTCAAAATGTGCGGTGCGCCCTTTGGTGCGGTGCGCCTTATGTGTGTTGTAACTGCGACTTTTGAGACCACCTCATTGAGGAGATGATGAAAGAGTGGCTGAATGTAAGGAGACCAGGTGTTTTTTTTCCACTCATCACCATCGCTGTTAATATGTGACTCCATGCGTGCCCATCTCACAGCTGATGTCAAAAACATGGTGAAACAAATTAACGCTGTGCTCGCTGTTCAACCGCTCGACATCGGTGTGAACCGGACCCAGCAGGTGCAGCAGAAGCAGCGAGTTTACATGCAAAGTCAATGGTTGACGCGCGTATAGGTGCAGCAAAAGGTCCCGCAGCGCGTTTTGAGCAGCAGGCGCAGCGCGTCGCGCTGCTGCAGCTCGAGATGGAAAAATTGAAGTTTTGCTGCTGGACGCGCTGCATCAACCAATCAGAGAAGCTGATCTGGGAGCTGACAGGGAGACAGACACAGCGCTCTGATGACATATGATATTAACGCAAATGAAAAAGGCTGGATGGATGAGGAGATGATGAAAGCGTGGCTGAGGGAGGTGTATGTGAGGAGAGCAGGTGCTTTTTTCCACGCATGACCATCGCTGCGTGCCCATCTCACAGCCGATGTGAAAAAAAAGGTGAATCAAATGAACGCTGTGCTCGCCGTTATCCCGGGGGTCTGACAAAGGAACTTCCACCGCTCGACATCGGTGTGAAGCGGCCGTTCAAAGTAAGGCTGCGAGCGGCGTGGGAGCAATGGATGACAGACGGAGACCACAGTTTCAGGATAAGTGGAAGGCAGCGCCATGCAGGCAATTAACGCCACCGTTTGCGGATGGATTGTAGATGCTTGGACTAACGTGTCTGCTGGCTCTGTTGTTCAAGCTTTCGCAAAAGCCGGCATTATTTCTGAGGAGCCGCGCTGCACGGAAAGTGACTCTGACAGCGAAGAAGGGGGAATTGGCATGTCTGATTTAGCGCAGCTGTTTAATTCAGAAACAGAGGATGATGACTTGGATGGGTTTGATTAATACTTTGTAATAAATACATGAATAAAGCACAATCATACTCAGTTTTGCTCCCGCTCTATTTTTCTACCTGAAAACTTAATTCAACAGCAGCCTCTGGGCCGGGTCTCCTCCGGGTTCACCGCGGTGGCTGGCAGGTGTTTTTTCATCTAAATAATCTAAATCTTGCAGCTATATTTTCTGTGATCAGTGGGAATAAAGTAGTTTTAATATGTTTTTAAGTGAGAAAGGCCACCTGAAAACTTAATAATTGCAGTCAGTTCATCCAGATTATTATCGTGCCTATACTATTTCTGTCGGAGGCGCTCAGACCCCCACATACCAGCGGTGCACCGACAGTAAATCCCTTCAACAGCAGCATCACCGCGGCGGCTGGCAGGTGTTTTTCATCTAAACAATTTAAACTGCAGGCACCAGGATACCAGCAATAAAAGCGAACATATTCCGTCGGCAGGTTTCAGGATTTTAAGTTATTTTGGAGTAATCACAGCGCTGTGTCATCTGCGATGTGTCTGTCTCACGGCCAGCTGCCAGGTTTGATTAATACTTTGTAATAAATACATGAATGAAGCACAGTCATACTCAGTTTTGCCCCCGCTGTATTTTTAAATACGCAGTAGAGCTATTTAAAGGTAGTAGAGGACATGTACCGGTATATAAAAAAACGCGCCCTATAGTCCGGTGCGCCTTATGTGTGTGTTAAATACAGAAATGGCACACATAACTGAGACTGCGCCTTTTAGTACGGTGCGCCTTATGGTCGTGAAAATACGGTATCTATTTTCTCAGTCAGGAGACACATCAATAGGGGTGTGGGAAATAATCGTTTTGGCGATATATCGTGATATTCGGTTGCCCAATATAATATCGATCTTTCACTTCTTAGTATCGATTTAAAAAAAAACAAAATGGTTACATAAAACATTGATGGGAAAATGGGCTACCTCTGCACCACCACTCTGGCAGAAAGCGCTGTGGAGCCCTTTAACTGTGCTTGCAGCACCAAATCAGTGGAAGAAAACCCCACACAACATGGATAATAATACCTAATCAATATTTTCTGTTAAAAATATACAGCACTTGCTGTTTTATCTCATCATTTGATTTTGATAGCTGGGGAAAATATGGCAATATATAGTGATACTGCAATATCGTGATAATATCGTATTGTGACCCAAGTATCGCGACATGTATCGAATCGCAACACTCACCTCTACACATCAAGGTTACATACGTAATAATTAATAAAGGTTTTACCTAAGAATCCTCTGGAAAAAACAAGAAGATGTAATAATGAAACATCTGTTTCTTTTTCCAGTTCAAATAGATAAAAAGGCACTAAAGCAGGTGGATGGAAATGGAATACCTGGTATGTCCATGAAATCATCCATGCTGGGCTGCAGTGGAGTCAGGCCTGGCTGGATCATGTCAGCATTGCTTGTGTATGCTGAGAGAAAAGCATAATAGGCATTTATTATTAAAGGAACATGTCTTATTTTGACAGGATATTAGTTTTCAGTCGATAATTTAACAATAACATACCCCTCCTCACTTTTTTACAAACCTTCTTTTCACAGAAATATTGTTTATTTTATTATTAAATATTTATTGTTTCCAACATTATAATCTTAGTCAGATCTGAACTGTAGAGAAGTGCTTCTAAAAGGCAATGTGGTTGGCAGATGTGGAGAATATCAGTTGAAATAACCCAAATTTTCGGCTATGACATTATATTTCAAAACAACAGGCTACTGTCCTTCTGTGCTTCTGATATGAGATGGTACTTGGATAGCTTGGCAGCAGCACATTCAGCAACAAAGAAGAAATGGCTGCACCTTGTGACAGCAGCAAGATACTCTTGCACGGTTTTGGAAATTATTTATGAGCTAACAGGTTTCTTTAGTGTTAAAAACATTCCTATCATCTTGTATTAATAATGGGGCATTCACACAAATCAGTACATCTGTATAAAAAACACATTTGCCAGTTTGGTATGATGTGGTTAGATATTCCCCTGGTCAGGGAGAGTAATTTGAACGGCGGATGAATTCAGTTCACGGGAAAAAGGCTCTGCTGGTGTGATATCTGGAGCTAAGGAACCACAGTGGGGAGAACAGAGGAGTTCGACGGGCAGTGAAAGTACCAGAGCATTAAGTGCCAGAGCGGTGAGAGGCGGTGATGGCTGGCTGTCGTTTGCCTACAAGCTACGGAAGGATGGTGAAAATGAACAGCTTTTTTAAATCCGACCTAAAAACCTAAGAGTACTCCCTACTTCTTCCTTTGTAAAAATTATTTTCTCTATCTTCGAGTTTGATTGAAAAAAAGCTAATTATCTGCTATGATTCACCTTAAATCACAGCCAAAACTAGCCACCAACGATTTTTTTTTGTGACGCAAGAAGACACAAAAGTTCAGATGATCAAATCATTGCAGATTTCTCCGCTGCAGTGGCGCTCTTGCTTTACTGTATTCCCCAACAATAGCAGTCTTTCACCGTCACAACTGTTAAGTTTCTGGCCTGTATACTGGTATGTTTACTTTCATCATTCCTTTTTGGCCTGGTTACTTATTTGGTCTTGCTGTTCTCCTCCTCATTCTAATTACTCATTTCTCCCACCTGCCACCATAAGTAGGCATTTGACCAGTTGGCAGTGCCAGATTTTCTGAAAAGCCATGATGAGTAAGCATCCAGCCTTCCATTTCTGCCTGATTGTTTGATCTTGACCTTGTTTTTGCCTTCTGGATTGCTCTGGTTTGCCCCTGAATGAGCTCACGTCGGCCTCTGTTTTCTGGACATCCACCCTGCTTCTGTTCCCTGGATTTTGTCTCCTGCTAAAACCCTGTATTGGACTGAATTCCCATGCTCTTTCCCTTGCCTGACTCTCTAGTTGTGCTTACTATATCTCCCTCTTGATTATCACGACTCTGTGTGTCTCTGGCTCTGACCCTGATTCTGCCTCCGGACCTACGAGCCCTCCCAGCCCCTTGTTTAAAGCCATCAGGTTTGTCGACTTTTGGATGCTGGACGGATCTGGGCAGCAGTCCCCATCTGCAAAAACCCAATTCTTCGCATGACCAACTGCTGTATGGTCTTGAACCTTTTTGTTGCAAGGACACAGTGTTCTCCCAGCATGCAGCTCCACCCATTACTCCTATGGGTAAGTGTACTTAACAAAACAAAACCAGGTACAAATAAACCAGATGATATATCCCACTGTGACTCTATGAGCAGATCAATGGAAAACATGTTGATGCTCTGCACTTAATTGGATTTATGTTTGAAAAAAATAATTAAAAGGGCTCCGATGCTTTTTGAGGGTGTGGAGAACTCACTGTTGTGTCGGTCGCTGGTCCAGGGACAGGGTTTCTGTGTCATCGTGAACAGAGTGTCGGAGATATCAGAGAGGAGGCAATCCAGGTCAAACATGTGAGCTTCCACTGGAGCAACTTCAGGTTGGTGATAGGAATGACTGGCAAATCTGTCCAGCTTGGCCTGGCTGTTCTGACCCTGGAATGTAGACATAAACTTAAAACATTTCCAAGTGTGATAGCAAGTAGCAGAGAAATTTCTCAGACATGCATCAAAGATGGGCTCAAGATTCAATAAAATGTCAGAGATAAAAGGTTACTTGAATGCCCATAAAAATACCAACGAACCACCATATTCTGGAAAGTAAACTCACAGGAAATGCAGCTCATGACTCGGTCCGTTTCCCTTTGCACACAGCGCTTTTTTGCACCCAGATATTCTGTGTCATCTTCACCGACCAACCCAGATCTGGAGCCTCTCTTATAGGTAAGCCCAGATAGAGACGGAAGCTGCTTTGATTACGTTTGAGGAAACGACATCCCCTCTGAGAAGATTGTTTAGTTTTGCATGCATATCTGTGTGTTTGCTGTATAGAGCCATTATGAAAAAATAGGGAAAACATTTTACTCTCATTGTCAAAAAAAAACACAAACCCCCAAACAGATTCTCATTATGTCGTTTCATTTTGACGTCTCAACTTTTCAAAAACAGCAGCAGCCTTTTGTCCCTGACCTGATTCTGGGAGATGCACACACGTGCAAACAGGAAGACCTGAGGGCCTGGCTAAGCAAACTGTGCTTGGTTGAGTGGGGATAACACACATAAATCTCCAAATCTCCCACCTCTGATGCCACATGTTGACATGTTTTGGGTTCCCTACATCTGAGTGGTGATTCAAAAATATGAGCAAAATCCAAAAAGAAGAAACGAGGGAAAGAAAATAAAGAAATTTACTCTAATATTTGAATTTGAACATTATCCATCTTTAATAAGACATGGATGCCTTAATTACTCAAAACAATACCATCCATCCATCCATCCATCCATCCATCCATCCATGGATGGATGGATGGATGGATGGATGGATGGATGGATTTTGAGGATTTGATTTATTACTGCCAAAATCTGATTTTTTTTAAAGATTATTTTTATGCTCTAGTGGCCCTTATTTTGTTAGTTTTGAAAATATGTACAGGAAAGTGGATTATAAGAGAGGACCTGAATTCGAACCGTCAACAGCTGCTATATGGGTCATGGGCTCCACCTCCATACCATAGCAGCAGCCCTGATTTACAGTTTATAAAACCTCTAACTCAGTCTCAAGTTGTAAAGTTGACACCTTAAGTGATTTTTGTGAGTAACTTCTGATTTGGTAAAAAAAAAGTCTGACTCACTTGAGCCAAAACTGAAGTCATAAAACAAGATTTAAAATGTTCTTAAAACAAGGATGTGCACAAACTCAAATTCTGACCATCCATCCATCCATTATCTGACACGCTTGTCCTGAGAGGGGTCACGAGGGGTGCTGGTGCCTATGTCCAGCAGTCAATGGGCGAGAGGAGGGGTACACCCTGGACAGAACGCCAGTCCATCGCAGGTCAACAAAGAGACATACAGGAAAACCCTTCACAGACACACTCACACCTAAGGAGAATTTAGACAAGTCAATTAACCTGACAGTCATGTTTTTGGACTGTGGGAGACAGTCGGAGTACTCTGTTCCAACACCAGCTTCAGGCCTGGGGGGAGGGCAACATCCTTGTTCTCATTCTGCAGCTCATGCAATATAAGTAAAAAATATCATTAATCTACTCCACAGAGGCCAGAGAGCCTGAGTCTTAAAATATTGTTTGAATAAAACTAATTGCCTTCATTACTTTTGTGAGTTTTTCAGGTTGAATTATCAGTATGTGGCACTGCTCAGGTGTTTTGAGAGTCCAGGTTTCTCTGATGTTGAGCTTCAGCTCTTCTGCATTGTATGGTCTGGCATATTGCATCCTCCTTTCTAGCACTATAAAGCCATACATTTTCTACTAGGTGTTAAGCACAGGTCATGTTGCTTGCCAATTAGGAAAAGGAATATGATGATCCTTAAACCAGGTACTGGTAGCTTGGCACTGTGTTCAGTTGACTAGTCCTGTTGGAAAATGAAATCTGCATCTTTATAAAGTTGGTGACCTTGGACCTCAGAAAACCCAGCAAACCAACAGTAGGAGATTACGTGGCAACCCAAGCCATTACTGACTAAACAACTCATCAGCATTTCAGGCCTTTGTCTTTAGCCCAGTTGAGATGTTGTCACTTGTTCAAGAGCAGCTTGACACAAGGGACGCAAAAGGAAACCCACATTTTGCATACATCTGTGCATTATAGGCTGAAGCATGGACTCTAACTGTAGTCTACTCTTTGTGCATATCCCCTTCATTTTTAATTGGTTTTGTATCACAATACTCTACAGGGAGCTGTTATCCCATTGCTTGTACATTGCTTACGTTCACCTCTCTATTAGTGTAAATGGACAGAGAATTCTGTGAACAGCAAGCCTCTTTTATAACGACCTTATGCGTCTCACTCTCCTTGTCCAAGTTTTCAGTGGTCGACTGGTAGACAGCTGTCAAGTCAGCTGACTTCAACAGCCTTCTGCAGCATTTAGAACCACAGTTAGAGACATTTCAAAGGCGTTGCAGGTTTGGGAGTTGATAAGTTGATTGTTAACGTGTGGCACAAGGCTCTTCAAAATTGAACCTTTAAGCTATATTCAAATTTTTATGAGATTCTGAATTTGGGTCTTTTATCAGTTGTCAGCTGTAATCGTCTAAATTAAAACAATTACAACATATCAGTCTGTTTTTGAGTGGATGTGCTCTCTTCATCCTCTGGCATGGGAGCTGGCTCGGAGCTCGTCTGCCTGGCTGTGTGTTTCCTGGACGGGGCCGCCTTTTACAGCTGCTTTTTGTGTCTCTGCTTCTGTCTCCTTGAACTCCAGTCGGCCTCGGCAGATGGCCGCTCCCACTGAGCCTAGTTCTGCTGGAGGTTTCTTCCTGTAAAAGGGAGTTTTTCCTCTCCACTGTCGCTACAAGCATGTTTAGTGTGAGGGTATTTGTATTTGAGTCAATAAGTCAATGCAATCAACTGGTTTCCTTAGATAGAAAACTTTGTATCAATTTGACTGTATGATCTAGTTGAACTGTAAAGTGCATTGAGATGACGTGTGTTGTGAATTTGGCGCTATATAAATAAACTGAATTGAAATTGAATTGAATTGTTTTTACTAAACTAGTATATTAAATAAGTTTTGCTTTTTGAAAGGAATTACTGAAAAATAAACAACTTTTAAATTGAGTTCTGATTATATAACCAGTACCGTTATAGGTCTACCTTAAGATTAATTAATTTAATCTCAGATTAATCTGGTGGAGGATAGAAATTTCAATATATATCTTCTTTTTCAGGATCCATTAGAATTTAATGAACCAACTCAGAAAGAGGTTAGATATGAGAATTATGCCACAGTGGCTTTAGGAACTGTGTAGTTTCTCTGTTCTTTATTCAGTAGAGACAGGATGTATGTATACTTTTGAGCAAGGGAGAAAAATCCCAAGTATTAGAGAACAATGCACAACAAAGGTGAATTTGAACATATTTATTATGTATTAAATATTTATTATATTTTTATTATTATTAAAGTTTGTATTTATTTATTCTATTTAATTTTTATTTATTCTATTTAATTTCATTCTTCTAAAATTTACATTTTATATGAGTCTTTATTCAATTTAATTCAGTAATGAAATCATCTAAAGCTGGAAAAGGGTGCCTTCTCTGGGTTGGGGAGGATGTACTGCCCCTAGTGGAGGATTTAAACTATCTTGGGGTCTTGTTCATGAATGAGGAGGGGATGGAGCAGGAGATAAACAGGCAGATTGGTACAACATCTGCTGTAAAACAGGCAAGGTACCAGTCCCTTGTAGTGAAAGAGAGCTGAGTCAAAAGCGGACGATCTACGTTCCTACCCTTATCTATGGTCATGAGCTCAGGGTCATGACCGAAAGAATGAGAACCTGGATACAAGTGGCCAAAATGGGTTTTCTCCGTAGTGTGTCTGGGCTCTCCCTTAGAAATAAGGTGAGAAACTCAGTCACCCGGGGAGGACTCATATTAGAGCCACTGCTTGGGATTCCCCCAGATGAGCTGGTCCAAGTGTCTTGGCAGAAGTCATCTGGGCCTCCCTACTGAAGATGCTACACCAACGACCCGACCCTGGATAAGCAGAAAATGAATGGATGGATGGATAGATTAAATACTTAGGTTTTCAGTGTCTTTATCCTTGTAAGTAAAGGTCCAGCAGGTTATATCTTGGTTTGGTGTTCGGTTAATTATGGCTTGCTTTATTCTTTTGTTTTTGCCGGTTAGGGTTTGCCATATTATTTCTGTTTTTACAGCTGTTTTCTAGTTAGTTTCTCTCTATTTGTTGTTTTTTCTTTGTTTTTATGCTGTATTTTGCTTTCTCCAGTAATCATTGCTGAACTTTTGGTTTTCTTTGTTTCTTCCTTGAATGTTTATCACCCAGAACACCCTCCCCTTAGCCAGAGCCAACTGTTATTTTGTAGACTCAGTTCACCTGTGTCCCCTTATTCACTTATTGCTTTCCGCTGTTTTCTCCATAACCTTCTGCTTGCCCTAAATATTCATTAGGATTAATGACTTGGGGAGTCAACAAGAGAAGAATAGGCGATGTTTACCTCTGTGATTTGGATATACTAACTTTAGCTAAGTATTTCAGGCTGCACAATTGTCATAAACTGGTATGGCACATAATGGCAGCTCAGGTAAATAATAAAGACGGAGATTAGACAAGAGTTTGGAATTTGAAAAGAGAGAGGTAGATGTTGTGTTGCTCCCCTTAGTATTACCAGTAAACATTATTACCCAACACATAAAGCACAGCGGACCACTTCTTGCTGGATCAGTAGGTGATTTATTTTCAAACTAACAGTCCTATAGTTACATGGAACATTCCTATGCCCTAGTGGCAGTCTGCCCTCTGGCGGTAATTACTGGTATGGTTCAAACATAACATCTTCTCCCTACTAAGACTTGTTGTCAATAACAAACAATTACAAAGTTACAGTTTTAAACTACATATGGTTACATAACATACAACACTACAGCAGTATATTTCCCATTAAACCACATAAGGTTATATAATAAATACATTGCTGAGATAATTTTTTTCTTTCCATATCAATAAAATTAACAGGAAATAAGCAAGTATACATTACTTAACATTCTTCAATATTCTTTTTTTTTTTAAGTTCACTGATTTCCATAACATGTGAGCCTCACTGGATATCGTCATACAGTCCCTGTTGTGTCTGATTGACCTGGGTGTGTATTTTCTGTGGACAGTGGGGTCTTTGGTGTTTTGCTGGTGCATGTGGTGTGTGTGTGTAATTGTATCAGTATCCTCCTTCTGTTGAGGAGTATTTGTGTCAGGTGTGGTACCACGTGTGGTTGTCTGTGATAGTTACAATGGAAAACTCAGACTCTGGTGGATCTGACTCGGGATAAGTCAGAATCTGGTCCACATAAAGCTTCCAGACCCCTTGTGTTCACACATTTGCATTGAAAGACACTGGTCCAGTCGTCTCGATCACCTCAGCTGGCATCCACTTATCCTCACCCTCCTATAATCACGCACAAGCAATGGCTCACCAACTGCAAACTGTCTCTGTTTGGAGTAGCAGGCGTCGTTGTTGTTGAGCCTCCTGCGACTGATGCACTAATCCAGCCACACTGGGTTTCAGGAAATCCAGTCATGAACGCAGCTTGCGTCCCTGGTTTTTTCATGAGGGGTGTTGTGGTAGGTCAGAAGGAAGGTATCTAGACGCTGTTGCCCTGGTGTAGTTCCTCTGGAAGACGTTGATAATGCGGCACAGGTATTCCACGCACTCCTGGAAGAAGAGACATTTCTATTGCTTGAGGTGCAGGCTGTACTCCTCTAGCCTGCTGCGTAATGCATCCAGGATTTTCAGATGTGTCTGCGCATCAGTACCACTGACAAGTATGTCGTTCAGGTAGCAGTGTGTGTCCAAGGAGTACCTGGTCCATGGCCTTTTGGAACGAGGTGAGCGTTGAAGCTACGCCAAATGGCAAGGGGTTGAAGGTGAAGAGTCCTTTCTGCATTGAGATTGTCTGCAGCTTCCTGGAGCTCTCTTCTACTTCCATCTGTAGATATGCATTGGAAAGATCCAGCTTACGGAAGTGTTGACCACCAGCGAGGGAAGCAAAGAAGTCTTCAATGCGTGGAATAGGGTACTTGTCGATGCACAGAGCTTGGTTGAGGGTGACTTTGAAATCCCCACAGAGTCTCATGGTGCCGTCCTTTTTGCTCACGGGCACCACTGGCGTCGCCCAGTCATTGTGTGCAACGGGTGAGATGACACCAAGCTTAGTTCAGCTCGGCTTTGACTCGCGGCCGGAGGGCACATGGCACGTTTCGTGCTGGGCAGAACTTGGGTACACTATTTGGTCTGAGAGTGAGCCTGGCTTTCACTCTCATCATGGTGCCTAACTGATCGGAGAAAATAGCAGAGTGTCTCTTTAACACATTCTCTAAGCTGTCTGTCTGTGTGTGCTCAATTGCATGTACAGTCTTAAAGTCTCTCCAATTCAGACGAATAGCTCTCAGCCACCCTCTGCCAAACAATGGTGGAGCATCCACCTTCACCACATACAGTGGCAAGACAGCCTGCTGCTTGTTCAGTGCCACTTCTAATTTAATGACTCCCTCTGGTGCCAAAGTCTCTCCTGTGAACGTTTTTAGCATGATATTGGTGGGTTGCAGTGGGAGCTTGTGTAGCTTTCATTTGTACAGTTCATAAGGAATCAATCACACTGCAGCCCCTGTATCCAATTCCATCTCCATTTTTTTCCATTGACTTTTGGCATTATTGATATGAGTGAATATGTCCCTTTCTCTGACACTGCATACAGTCCCAAGTCACTGTCACGGTCTGATTTAGTGCATTCACTTTCACTTTTAGGCCCCGTCCACACCAAGACGAACCCTGGCCTAAACGCACAAATTTTTCACCAAACCAGCCTCTCATCCACACGAAGCCGGCGTTTCGTGGGTCTGTAAACGATCTTTTTTTAATTCAGCCTTCAGAGTGGGAAGATTTCAAAACGCCGTTTTCGCGTTTCCATCTTTACACTCTTACCGCATATTTTTTTTTACACGCATGCGTCATAGCGTCGCCTCTAAACACGCATGCGCGACCAGTATCACAACAACAATGGCGCCGTTGCTGCTAATGCTACTCACCCTGCTGTCGGGCTTACAACAGAATCTTCTTCTTCTGGAATATCTCCAGGAAGAACAGAGCAATATCGACGACATAGTTCAGCACCTGAATTTGACTTAACCACGAAAATGGACCCGCAGGGCAACCATGTATAAATATTAGTGCGCATGCCCAACATTTCGTCGCTTATTTTTGCTTTGGCACCACAGCGCCACTTATAGGCCTGGCATACATTTTGCAGCGTTTTCATGCATTCGTGTGGACGCTCACATTTATTTTACGTCTTCGTCTTTACAGCAAACGTTTTGGAAAATATCAGCGTTTCGTGTTCGTTTTGACTTCGTGGGCCATATTTCGGGGCCATATTTCGGGGACTTCGGGGCCATATTTAGCTCAATGTGATGTATCCTTTTCTTTCGATCATTCACACTGCATTTGTGTGGCTTTTCAGTTAAGACTTTCCCTCTTTGTGTTTACGTTCTCTTTTGTGACTGCTTTTTGATTTTTTCCATACACATTTGTTTTGTGTGGCCCTTCCTCCCGCACTTGTGACAAGCGTAGCCTTTCTACCAGCAGTCATCATCATTATGATTTTCCTTCCCACATCGGCAGCATTTTTCACCATGCGAAAACACTACATTCACTTTCAGGGAATTACTCAACTGCTGTACGTCGTGTGCTGCTGTCTCTGCTGACACTGCAACTTCCACTGCTTTCTTGAACGTGAGTTTATCGTTAGTCAAAAGACGTTTCTGTACAGCACTTTATTCCGCAAACAAAATGATCTCTCAGAACATCCTCTAGGTAAGCTCCAAATTCACAGTGTTCTGATAGCTTCTTGAGCTCTGCTACATACTGTGCTATCGTTTTTCCTTCACCCTGGTTATGCTTGTGGAACCTAAAACCTTTTCAGCGTAAGTCTTATTGACAGATGTCACGGGAGCCACTTAACTATGAAGCAGTCCATACGTTTGAGATCTCATAACACTGAATAGTATGGAACCCTTGTTAGCCTCAGGAATGTCACTAGTCACCACATAATGCTCAAAACGTTCATTATACGTTGCCCATTGCTCAATAGACTCATCGTAACTGTCCATATGAGGCAAGAAGAAAAATAGACTTTATAACACCATAGACAAGAAAATATAAAATAAGTAAGCATGTGAATTCAAATGGTTTTCAGAGCCAATTTTACAAAAAATAAATGAAAATGGGATATAAATAAGCTTCCCAGTCAAGCTTTAAATTTAAGGAAGAATCACAAGTAAGGTGGAGGCCAACACAGGGTTAAGTATGGATGATGTGAGGTGAGAAAAAAATATAGGCTATGAAGAATCAGTAAGGAGAGTTCAAGGACAAGAGGAACAAATTATCCAGAGAAAAAAGTTCCAAAGCAAAGTAGAAACAGGAGAAAATTTCCCACTTTAGCAGCACCAGATTGTGGTCGGCATGGAGGAGGGGGTGTATAAATGTGACTTCTACATAAGCACAGTAAAGAAGCACCTCACCAAGAATTATTATTTCACATTGGCTACAGAAGTTATTCTGTAATAAACGAAAAGGCTAAAAAATATAGACCTAATTAAAATATTTACTTTAGTATATTCAAGTAGCCTTTCAATTATTATTGATCATTACAGGGTAATGATAAATAATAACAACAGCATAAGTAACAGCAGAATATGAGTCACCTGTTGATGCAGCACCATTAACGCACATAGGTAAGATGTGTGTTAACCATCTCTGCATCATCTAGATGATCTTAAGCAATCGATTTTCTGGCAGCCGTTCTATCATGGCTATAGTCACTTTCGGACACAGCCACAGACCAGGAAAGGCCCAGGGTCTTCAGTTCTGCTTCTGTTTAAGATTGTGAATTTCAATGTTTGTCAAACTCTGTCTTCACCCTCACTAGCCACCAGGGCTTTGGGGATGGATGCCTGACTATGTTAAGTCAAATGATTCTCCAAGCCTTCAACAAGATGACCACGCCGACTTTAGTATTTCCCTTGTGCAATAAGTTTTTTTTTTTTTTTTTATAAATGATGAATAACCAAGGGAGTTTGTCTCTAAGAATTTAGCCAGACCTTAAATTTTCAGCAAAAATAATAAATGCACCAACTTTAAGGAATGGAGGCACTAGCATAATGCTGTGGGTTTGTTTCGCTGGTGCACCATCTGGTGCATAGTGGTCACTGTAGTGGACAGCTACTACAAAGTAAATATCTCTTTAATTCTATGGTTTCTATAGTGAAACTGCATATTAGTGTCTAGAACGCTCTCTGCTGCCCCACTCCATTGAGGTCATTTTAGTGGTCAGTCATTGTAACTGCAAGTAAATTTAATCTGAATCCAAGATGGCCAACAAACACAACCCCTGTCGACCAGTGCTGGCAAATTCTCTCAATCCACTTATTGTAAAAGAGCCCAACAGGTTAAAAAAAATATAATGATTTACAGTAACACCTAATGAAGGATATTATCAATTAAAAATATATATTTTTTTGTTTAATTTGTAGCAAATTACGATTAACCATGTGTCCAATGAAGTGGACGTCATGCATCAGGCATTAAATTTTTTTCAACATAAGTCATATATTGCTTTTTCTGTGTATTGTAATGGTTTTGCTAATAATTCAGTGTTTTAATGTTATACATATAAGCTATTCATTTAAAATTTACATTTTAGTGTATTTTGTGTGTACTTTCTGCAGATTAGCTGTAGTTTGTGTGACTGTTTTGAATTGAAAAAGCTTCCTGGATGGGAAGCGAAATGTCTTCAAACTTGGAAAATAAAGTCCAGTGGATTGTTTTTTTTAACTTTTGTTTTACCCTTCTTGAAATGACTATACCAATGATTTATATTTTAGACTTCAAACACAGTGAAGAATAAGGTCCCCAACAGGAAAGTGAGGGTGATGAGGGCCAGGATACAGAGGAAGGTCAGCATGATCAGGACGCTGAGGATGATGGGCACAGGGCACCTGACCGTACTGAATCCCATAAATATATCTGGAAAATTCCAAAACAATGACTTTGATGGAGACTTGCCTTCTTTTCTAGGAGAGTGTATATTAATTGAATGTGGAGGGAAGAGATCCTATGGATTGTTTCAGACATCTGTTTCCAGCTCATCTGATTGATGACATAGTGCAAAACACCAACTTGTATGCTCTTCAGAAAGGGAAAGGATATCTGACAGGAGATGAAATGCAAACATTTTTAGGGATCAACTTGATCATGGGGTATATTCGGTATTGAAGGGCAGTAATGTACTTGTCAAGTGAAGATGGACTACGAATTGAAATAATTGATAATGCCATGTCTGTGAACAGATATGAGCAAATCCTAAGGTACCTCCACTTTGTAAATAACTTTGCTTACCGCCCAGCAAACACATATAGGCTCCCCATTATAAGACCCTTCCTAAGTACACTTCAGGAGACATTCGAGGCAGCAGCAGATCCTGAGGAATTTCAGTCGCTTTAGTCAGCTATGAGTGTCATTGGTTTCCTTATTCAGTTCTAAACATTGTGCCTATATATTGTAAAAAATTAAACAAAACGTGGAAATATTTTTCAAAGCATTAAATGAATCAATGGTCTGCATTTTTTACAACAAAATACTAGATCATTATTTTTTTTATAAATTCATAATATTTTATATTGAGTTCTCATGTGCGCATAGTCCACTCCAGTGGACATATCTGTAACTTCAAAAACAACAATATTTTTGGGAAAAAAAGTTAAACATTTTTTTTCATGTCCTAAGAATAAGAAAAACCCTTGAGAAAAAATTGTGATCAAGGCTTTCATAATTCATGCATCAGAGGGATTTATTAAGGAATGGAGGCGCTAGCACAATGCTGTGGGTTTGTTTCGCTGGTGCATCACAAGGAGTGGATGCGTGAATAATTACAAGATATATCAGGTCTGCATAGAGGATCATCGTAGGAGTGAGCTTCCCTCCAAAGAGGACGAGGTTAGGAGAAGGGAAGTAAACATCTCTGCAGACCACACATATCCTGGACACAAAACATTTAAACCTTTACATCAACTGGGAGCATTTCAGAAAGCCGTTTACAAAAACTAGCCATAAGGGATAGTTCCTCTGTGCAGACTCTCTGTAAGCACACAGTAACATTCATATTTGCACCAATGCTACAAACCATGTCTTCCTTCTTTAAAAAAAAAATATGTATATACCTCTCACAAATACTGTCATTTTCCTTTTTGTATATTTCTACTTTAAATATCTTTAAGGAGAGTCAGATAAAACTCACAAAATGAGTGATAATTCTTTTCCTTTCTGGTTCTGCTTCAAAGCCACCAAGCAAAGTATCAGATTTTTTTTATCATTTGGAACGAAGACACATGAAAAATGAAAAACAATTTCTGGAAATAATGATTGCACTGATCGTCAAACAGATTTGGGGTTAAGTCGGACAGACGTAACGACGACTGTCAAACCTGAATTTGATTAAAAACAACCCTTTTATATGGCTTGTGTGTTTTTCCACACGCTCGAGTCAAGTTGTTTCAAGGAAGGCCAGATAACACAGAGGAACATAAAGACCCAGTTTAGCGATCTTTGACCTCCTGCTGATGTGTTCCGTTTTAAGTGCCACAAAGAGCATGATAACATGGATGGCTGGAGACAGAGTCATTACTGCAGGGTTCTTATTCTTAATTTTTAACTCGTGCCGTGGGCAGTGTGTGTGTGTGTGTGTGTGTGTGTGTGTGTGTGTGTGTGTGTGTGTGTGTGTGTGTGTGTGTGTGTGTGTGTGTGTGTGTGTGTGTGTGTGTGTGTGTGTGTGTGTGTGTGTGGGTGAGCGTGTGTTTGTGATTGGGGGTGGGGGTTAGGCTTTCAGCCCATAAGGAAGCTTGTATTATTTTCTGCCTCATTGAGTATGTATGCTATAAAAAGTGTGCATATATGTCTGAATTGTAATAAATGTGCATTTTATAATAAATGTGAATAACTTCAAGATATGGTTCTTGTCAGCTCTTCAAGAAACGTCACATTAATTGTTTCATCTGTGAGACTACATATTTAAAAGCTACAAATAAAAACTTGCAATTTTGCCAAAAATGCATGTAAAAATAACAAGTTTACAACTATGATTAAAAATCTGCTGATATAGCTGTTAGCACTTCTAAACAGATGGCGCTAGTAATGCACCAGAAGTTGAGCCCCAACCGGCATTAAACAAGAAGAAGGTGAAGAAGACGCAAAACCGAAACGAGGATCAAATCTAATACTGCACATTTAATGTAAATACATTTCAGCTAATAAATAACATTACATTGGTTCTGTTTTCATCTTTTTTCTTTTTTTCATTTAAAGCTGGTGTGCGTACAACCTTCAGGTGCATCACCATCACAAGTGGTAAGGACTGCTCAGAAATCTATGATTCCTAATCCTGAATGTGTTATTGATGCTCATAAATCTGTGAATCCTACTCATAAATGTCTTTGTACTCATAAACCTGAGATTCCTAATTTTACATTTGTGATCTGCACTCTCTAATTTGTGATCTTTAAAAGTAAATTTGAGATTTGTACTCATAAATGTATGATTCCTATTCCTGGACATGTGATTTGGACTTCTCCTTTTGCAAAGCTGTAGCTTCAGAACTTTCTCACAGATAAAACAGCTGCTGTCATGTTTAGGTGATGGTTGAAAACAGTGAACAAATACAAAGCTTAAATTCATTCACAATTAGTTGACTTATATTTATGAATCCAAACACTTAAGCATGTGTTTATAATGACAGTTATCTTACCCCATCAGACGGTTATATTTTCAGCAGGACTGTCATTCATGAGCCCCTCCCCCTACTTCACTACTACTTCTCCGACACACAAATACGCTTCTGGGTTTTTGCCATTCTATGGCGTCACTAGCAAACCAAACTGTACCACTGCTTCTTATATCTAATAGGGCACTATGGCATATAGGCAACATAAAAAAGACATAAAATTTTGAAGCTGTTTCACTTAATTTGAGATTAAAACCCTCTAAAAATGCACAAGAGCTGAGAGCTCCTGGTAATCAGTGTGCCAATTGCTTATGAATGTCACGCTATGGCGCATGGCTTAGGTGGTTTTGCCCTTGTTTACTCCTTTTTTTCCCCCCTCATCTAGTTAACAGGAGAGTCAGTCCTACTGTTCTTACAATGCATTCAGAGGTGAATAATGATAAGCAGGTCAGCAGCCCAAACAAGGCAGATCAGATCAGTCGAAAGGATTTAGCCTCCGATGGACAAAATCAGTGTACTTCCAAAACAAGCACAAAGAGGCTCTGTAGGAAACATTTAAAAGATGACTTGTCAGAAAACCTTACCTCTTGCAGCATTGACAGAATATCATCCTTCTTCCTTTGGAGCTGCAAAACCCAAACAGAGAGGTGATACAGCTTAATTCAGAAGTAATATGTTTAAAATAAGAGAAAGTGAATCAATATGTCAAAAAATGACAATGGGGAACCAATATGGAGTAAAACATCATATTAGCCTTGTTCAGCTCAGTTAATTTATATATAGACAATTCTCGACACATTTCATCACAACGCACTCTTTTTTTCATAACAGGAAACACTGCAGACTAGATCCAGTCATCGACTTTATAGAAGTATATCGTTCAGGATTAACATGTGGCGACAGCAGACATTCACTTGCTTGGTGTAGTTGATGATGCGCAGACGGGCAGGGTATGCAGGAAATTTAGTTCCAAAAGAGCAGGTTTTATAGATGAAAATGTAAAAGCTAAAAGTGAAACTTTGAAGAAATTCTTCATGAAACAGAAATGTTTTGAGAGTAACTGCTGTTTACAAATATATATATTTTTTAGATTTCATATTTTCAATTTTTTTCTGATTTGTATTTTCAAATTGAATCTTAAAAAATGCATTCTTCCTTAAATTGTTTTCTTCCCTTCGAGCCCAATAAAAATGACAGTTTTTATTGGGACTTGAAGGGAAACCTCCATGCAGATCGATAGAAATGGATCTTCTGACCCCAGAAGGGAAGAGAATGTGATTGCCCTGAAAAGCAATTTAAAGAAAAAAAACTGAAATATATGAAACTCAGTCTCAAAAAAAAAAGATTAAAAATAAATGTTGAAAAAATAACAAGAGAGAGCAGCTTAACCGGATGATGAAACAGTCCTTCTATGGCTAAATTAAAACGACCTTTCTAAAAGCCACCTACAAACATCTTAAGAGGAGTCATTATTTCATCCTTTGTCAACATTATTTTGAATAAAAGCTCATCTCTGCTCATCTCTACTAAAATCATGATTAATTCAGAATAGTTTCTCATCTGTGAATTTCTAATGCTACAATGTACATGAGAAGGCAGTTGAAGACTTTATGGAGTTGATGTTGTGATCAGTGCGATCAGCAGATACTGATTTTTATTATTGGTGATCAGCTCCTAAAATCTAGCATTTATAAAAAAAATATTTGCAAAAATCATTGTAAAAAAGCAATATCTGAGGAAATAGAAAAGGTACTGTCAAAACCTTTTTTTGGTTATGACATTTTTCAAAGTTTTATTTATGGATTGTGTTTTTCCACATTTTTATTCACAAAAAAGGGTTTTTTGCTTGCAATAACAATGGAACAAAGTTTACTCCATATATGCATATCAATTTAAACTTTACAAATCTATTAGTTTTCAATTCTTGAGATCAAATCTTTGGATCTTAAATTGGATTGCGGGTATTCAAAACATTTTTCTAGCTGAATAACATTTCATGCTACATATTAAAGAAAGTATTATGGAGCCTAGACGGAAGGTCAACTGAAGAAACTCATTTGCTTTTCATGCATCCACCTGCGCACAGCCAATCATCTTTGAACCACACCTCCACGAAAGCCAATCGGCATCCAAAGTTCATATTAAAAGGCCTCCGATATGCACCTGTCTGCTCCTGTGAGTGGGCGGCGGAAGCGCTGTCACTTAATTCAGATGACACCATTTCAATCCACCTCCAGCCCCTCCTCCACCTTCGTAGCTGAAGCTTCATCAGAGTGTCATTCCTCCCGGACTCTCACTGTGTTCCCTGTCTCATCTTAACCGGTCCAGCAGAAGACCGCAATGTTGGGCCTGGTTCTGCCAGAGGTTTCTTCCCAACGGGGAGTTTTTCCTCTCCACTGTCGCTTCATGCTTGCTCATCATGGACGGGTTCTCTCAACCTGTGTTATCCAAACTGGACTTCCATTTTCCAGGTCCCTGAGTAAGGCTCACGCAGTCCAATGGATCTCACCATAAAGCTCAGCATACCGTCTCGCTAACCAGCAGTCTACAGACTGACCAACTTCATCTATCTCCTCTCCACCACCAGTTTCAGGTCTGGGGGGAAACATCCCTATTCTTTGCTCTTGTTCATGCATATCTCTCAATATTAAGTGCTATGTTTTCTGCCGAGGTCTGATTGCCAAAGACAAAGAAATTGTATCAATAAATTTCTCCTAATTGTCTTTTCCCTTTGTGTTAGTTTTTCAGATTAAAATAACATTCAACAGAAAATAATACAGTAATGGTGGTTAATGATAGCCAGAAGGATAAGGTAAAATCAGTTTTTTATTTTTTTAATGGTCTTTGGTTACAGGAATTGATTTTTTTCAATTAATATGAGAATTGATTCACAAACAAAGAACCACTGATCCAGGAACATTCTTGAAATTCTCACGTTGAAGAATTTAACAGTTAAATAGCTTCCTAGGTCTTCATCTCTTTTGTTCTGTTTTCTATCCATTTCTTATTTTTTTTATGATGCTACATATTAAAGTTTCTTCATTTATAGCTGAAACACATAAAATGAAAAAATTTGGGCGCAACTAAGTAAAGTCACTGTTGACTTTTAACATTATGACATAATGTCGATCTCTACAGTCCCTAGTTTATTAACTCTGAGCTGCAATAGCAAAAAGATGTCTGCCCAGTGACCCGCTACTATGTCGTTATAAATAGTAGTTCTAAGGCAATGCATTCATGAAGGTTGAGACTTTCAATTTGTACATAAAAATAAATTAAATTTGTGTATAATATTTGGAATTTCTGTCAGTAAATCCATGTAATTATTACACACTGGAGCTTTAACCTGCTAACTGCCACATCTAAATTATAAAAAGTTAGAAAAAGCATAAATTAAATCAGCTGCTGTCCTTTAAACCTTTGGAAGGGTCTAGGCTTCCATATAATGTTGGAGGATAGTGACCTCACTGTGGGGGTACATTTGGAAGCACCACATGGGAACTATGGACGGGACAGGAGAGTTAACAAGTAGAATTGAATAACATTATATCTTAAAACAAATAAAAACAAGATAAGTCATCAATATATGTACCTCCCTTGATAACACACTGAATATTTAATTATGTCTCTATGAGACTACGCAAGAATTCACTCCCTCGATAAGGTACAGTAAACTGACCATTTGAATTTCCAGTCCAAATATATGGATTCATTCTCACCCTTTTTTTATAATAAATCCTCCACTTGTGATACTCCTTAATCACCACTTCAATCCGCCTCTTCCAGTAGCTGCCTTCCAAAATTATTGCCTGTTAATCAAAAACCAGAGAAAATCAATGTTTAGAAAAGAAGAAACTCTCAATAGGGTGATAATAGTTCAGTGACTCACCTCAGGCTTTCGATGAGCTTCTGCTTCGGAGCCTTCAAGCGGGGTGACAAACCCACACACCGGGTTTTTCCTCTTCTCCACATCTAAGGATACAGATGTTTCAGATTTATACAGTTTGCATTAGAAGAGGGTAAAGTGGTAGATTATCTAATAAACATTTTCCTAATGCTGAAGGCATCATTTTGATGTCTAACCTCATCAGTCTAACCTGAGTGGTCTGCCACCCTTAAATCCAAAGAGTTTTACCCCGAGCCCAGCTAACTTTAAGTTAGCCACATAGGAAACATGACCTTTAAATAAAACGCAACTTATCATTGTTGTTGAATATCTTCTGTAGGATGTTTTTCCATTTTATTGAACAAAAAAATATTGTGTTTTTTAGGTTTTAACCCCTTAACATGTATTTCAATGATATTTGATTTCTTAAGACCTCTATTTCATCACTGTAATATTTTTGTTAAAAAAAAAAAACTAATTACAATAAGACACACAGAGAACAAACAATCCATCATAGATTGTAAGTAAATTTCTAAGGTATAAATTTCAAATAACTTATACACTTAAGTTCTATGAAATAAGTTACATTAAATATATAAAATTTTCACCAGTTATTTCAGGGCTTAGGTTTTAAAGGGTTAAAACAAGGACAAAGGAATTTCTTAAAAAGGGAGAAAGGATTAGTTTTATAGGACACTGCGGGAAAAAACAAACACACAGTTACCTAGTTAACGACAAGTAATAAAGATCTAAGAATATATTTCAGCTTCAATAACTTAATTTTGTTAAGAAAAAATGGTTCAAATGTACTTTAAAAAATTTAAAATGGTATTTATGAATATATTAAATTATAATCCATTAGTTGAAGAAGATGATTTTATACCACGAATAGGGCTGGGTATTGTTAAAAAAATTTCGGTTCCGGTACCAATACCGATACCTTCACTTCGATACCGGTTCCTGAACGATACTTTTTTCGATACCAGTTTTATAATATCAATTCGAAAAAAAAGAAAATTACACAACATAAAAAAGTACAAATCTTGAGTTTTATTTTAAGCTCTGTTTTTCCATTTACATTTTTCCTCTTACATAAAAAAATAAATAATTCAGTGTCTAATATTCACTGTTACATTGTGAGGACCTTTTTACTTAGCAGTTTTCCTTTAGAAAAATTACCATGTCTGACAAACAAGCCCGTTGAATGGGATCCTACTGACAGCGCACCGCTGGTATGGGGGGGGTCTGAGCGGCTCCGACAGAAATATTGAAGGCAGGATGAACTGACTGCACTGATTACGTTTTCAGGTGGATTTTCCCACTTAAAAACATAATAAAACTACTTTATTCCCACTGATCACAGCAAATATAGCTGCAAGGCAAATAAAGGATAGAGTAGCTCCGCCCAACGCGCGTCTGACCCACTTTGCGACCGCGCAGCCAGAGCAGCAAAGCTTCTTCAGCAGCGCGTCAGAAGCTGGTACAAGCAGCAAAAATGAAGCAGCAGACGAGATTTTGCTGCTCTTGCTGCGTCCAGTTTGAAAGCAGCATGATTCACTCCGCTCTGGCTTTGCTCTGCCCACGGGCTGCTGAGAGGAGGATGGTCGCGCTGGCTGCGGTCCGCTCTTCTTGCAGTCAAACACAGAGCGACTTTCTGCTCTTAAATTATTTCCGTGCACGATGTATTGCATTGTGCACTATTAGCATCAGTCTTAATAAAGTGAAGCCGCACTTTTGACCTGGGGGGCATTTTAAAGGGGTTCCGCGACGCTGCAACCAGTTCACAAAAGATACACATGAACCCTGGCTGTAGGCGTGACCACCTGTGTATTTTTCCTGGATGACGCAATCACCTTAAGTGTTCCAGCCAATCACCGAAACTTGGTACCGAAAGACGAGGCATGTTTCGATACTCTGTAGAACCGAAGCATTTCGGTCGGTACCATAAAAGTACCGAAGTTCGGTACCCAGCCCTAACCACGAATACAGATAGAGACACATTTGTTGGCATGCACTGTAAAATGACAGCAATAAAATCCTCGTTTATCACATGTTGTATCTGTTAAAAGACTAATGTCTAGTGTGGAACGTGCCAGATGTGTTGGTTGCTGGAGTTGTATGAGGTTTAGGAGAACATCAATAAAGTTTAGTTGAGAAATAATCTTGTCCATCTGTCTAACTTGAGAATAAGTATGAAGAACAGAGTGAAACATGGTGGCAGCGTTGAAGCCCAATTCTGAGTGAAAGGGAGACCATTTCTAACAGACATGGGCAATATGGAGTCAACAAGTCATCTCCATGTCATGTATTGGTTCTACCCAGCTACTGAAGCAGGTGAGTCCAATCTTCACCGTGAATTAACCTGTGCAGATTGGACTCACCTGGTTAATTGGCTGGGTAGAACCAATACATGACATGGAGATGACTCCACACTGCCTATGTCTGATTTCTAACAAGCATTGCTAATAGTTGCTAGCCTAGCCGAGTGGTGGGTCAAAGTCAAACGGACTTCTTGAAGAAAAGTCTGAGCCCACCACGCACATTTTTTAGAAACAGACCTCACCATGACAGGGACAGAAGAAACTATAAGACCAAAGCTGTTCACGTCTTAAGGAGAGAGGAAGGAAGCTTTTGACTACGCTGGAGAGCAGGAGAACGGTTCAATTCAGTTTATTTATATGGTGCCAATTCACAATACATGTAATCTCAAGGCACTTTAAAGTTCACCTGATCATGCAGTCAGATTAATTAAAAGTTTTCTATCTAAGGAAAACCAGTTGATTGCATCGACTCATTGGACTCAAAGGCAATCCCTCAGACCAAGCATGCTTATAGCAACAGTGGAGAGGAAAAACTTCCTTTTAATAGGAAGAAACCTTGAGCAGAACCAGGCTCTGTATGAGCAACCATCTGCCGAGGCCGACTGGGGTTCAAGGAGACAGAAAGGACAAGTGAGTCATGTGAAGACATAATGATGATAAAGGATGAGTATGTCCAGCCTGACGTAGTCCGACTCAATTCTAGTCAGAATATGAGTCTGATACTGCTACATAGAGCTGTGATTATGGGGCGTGTTTCGAACGAACCAGGAAAAAAAATGCCTCTGCACTCAATTGGATAGATCTACAACCAATAAGAGCAACGGAGTGCGTGACGTATGTTAAGCGAGGCATAGTTGTTGTCCACAAAAATCAAAGCGTGCAATTGCACGCCTATAATAAGAAGATGAGACTTGATCGCGTTTCTCTGTTCCTCTTTTAAAATTAATTTGCTGTCGATATCTTCTAGAACAGACCTAATAGCAGAATCTACTCACCTAAACTCTCCAGCGGCAGCCATTATTGTTGTCACCCAAGCGCACATTGGTCACGTGGTTGATTACGTGACTGTTGGTCATCTGTCCATCATCGTATAAAGCCCGCCCTGACAATTTGATTGGATCGCCTGACAGTGGGCGATAATACTCGCGCTACTATGGAGCAGAGCCAGACCGAACTTCCCCGACCTCAAACTTTGTGGGCGGGACTAAGTTTGGAATGGCACCCAGGCTAGAGTATGTCAGCTAAGAGACGATAAATCAGTTGAAAGAGGCAAACAATAAAAGCCAGCAACTGTATCCAGGTATGATGCTGAATAAAAAGTTGGTTGACCTTTAGATAGACCAGGAAGCTTAGGGCTGGGTATCATTCAAAAATGTTCAGTGCCGGTGCCGGTACCAATACCTTCACTTCGACACCGGTTCCTGAACGATACTTTTTTCGATACCAGTTTTATAATATCAATTCGAAGAAAAAGAAAATTAAACAACATAATAAAGCACAAATCTTGAGTTTTATTTTAAGCTCTGATTTTTCCATTTACATTTTTCCTCTTACATTAAAATTTTTTTTTTCAGTTAAGAAGAACAGTTGTCAACAAGTCAGTATCTAAAATTCACTGTTACATTGTGAGGACCTTTTTACTTAGCACTTTTTCTTTAGAAAAATTAACATGTCTGCGTTCTCAGGAGACAAACGTTGAATGGGAATCCTACTGACAGCGCACCGCCGGTATGTGGGGGTCTGAGCGGCTCCGACAGAAATAATATTGGAAGGCAGGATGGTAATCTGGATGAAGTGACTGCATTGATTAAGTTTTCGTGTGGATTTTCCATCTTAAAAAAATAATAAAACTACTTTATTCTCACTGATCACAGCAAATATAGCTGCAAGGCAAATAAAGGATAGAGCAGCTCCACCCAACGCGTGTCAGAGCCACTTTTCAACCGCGCAGCCAGAGCAGCAAAGCTGCTTCAGCCACGCGTCAGAAACTGGTACAAGCAGCAAAAAGGAAGCAGCAGACGCGATTTTGCTGCTCCTGCTGTGTCCGCTGTGAACGCAGTAGGGGTGTAAATCACATCCATCATGGCATTTCGATTCAGTATCGATTTCCTGACCCAACGATTCAATTATTTTCGATACTCAAGAATACACCACGATTCGATTAATTTTTTCAAATTTTTATTATTATTTTTTTTTTTTTTTTTACACATTACAGCAGAGGTGGGCAATTCCAGTTCCTGGGGGCCGGTATCCTGCAACTTTTAGATCCATCCTTGCTCCAACACACCTGAATTAAATGGCTTGGTTACCTCCTTAGTATGCAGTCACTTCCTCCAGAGTCCTCTCAATCATCTAATTATTTGATTCAGGTGTGCTGAAACAAAGACACATGTAAAAGTTGCAGGATAGCGGCCCTCAGGAACTGGAATTGCCCACCGCTGTATTACAGGCTAAACAAAGTTTCAAGTTTGAAATAAATCAATGAAAGCTGTAATATCGTTATGCATTTTTTTTTTAGAAACAGCAAATAACAGAAGTAGAAAAGTTGCATCAAAAAATACTGCAAAAATACTGCAGAAAATCAGTGCAATGAGTGCAATTCAATACATCGGCTCCAGACGTCCCCGCCCCCTTGAGAGACGCTCTGATGCACCTCTCCCAAATTGTAGCTGACCGCAAACAGTGCCGCAGACAGGAGGCCAGCTTGTTTTGTTTTTATTGCCGATATTGCGGAAAACAACTCGTGAAGTTTGACCAGCTAGAAGAGCGAGGTGCGCGAGAACGCTGGGACCCTTTTTACACCTGGATTTCCGCTCTATTTTGCCCTCATGTCCCTCCGTCGTCAGACTAAACTCGCCCCCACTTCCTCGCCCCTTCGGCCGTATCTAGACCCAAAGTGTGTAGCACAGACCACGTTTCAATACTGAGCATAATTTAAAAATGTCTGTGTCAAGGTTACTGCACACACTGCTGTGAGAGTATAACCAGGAAGCGATTTAGGAGGGCAAAATATATTTAGCGCACCGCAGCACGGGAGAAAGCATTACGCCCAGGAGCAAATAGATAAAAGTAGACTGGAGAAAAAAAATTACATGAATCGATTCTTTCTGCTCTTAAATTGTTTCCGTGCACAATGTATTGCATTGCGCAATATTGGCATCAGTCTTAATAAAGTGAAGCCACACTTTTGACCTGGGGGGCATTTTAAAGGGGTTCCAGGATGCTCGAAACCAGTTCACAACAGATACACATGAACCCTGGCTGTAGGTGTGACCACCTATGTATTTTCCCTGGATGACGCAATCACGTTAAGTGTTACAGCCAATCATTGAAACTTGGCACCGAAAGACGAGGCATGTTTTGATACTCTGAAGCATTTCGGTCGGTACCATAAAAGAACCGATGTTCGGTACCCAGGCCTAAGGAAGCTACATGTAATGTAATACCAATAAACCTGATGAATACAGACACACAACTGTGTGTGAATTTGTAAAGACCTGTAATGTAAACACAAAATCACAAATTTACAAGTCATAAATTTGGTAGGAAAGATCCTCAGTCATCCAGGTCATAGATCAGCAAGGAAATCCTAAAGACATGCAGCAGAACTTAACAGTGAGAAGATTAAACACAAAAACATCGCCATCCTAAGTTGCTTGAATTTCTGAAAAACTGAAGAGGCTTTTCTCCAAACACAAAATCCCACTACATTTCAAACCAAGCAAGACCTTTAAACAAAGGCTAGTGCTTTCTAAGGGCAAAACCCCCAGACCTAAGATTATTGTGTGTGTGCAGTTTAAAACAGTGAGGAATGCTCTGATCTTTATATTGGAGAAACCAAAAACCTCTCCACAGACGCATGGCCCATTACACAGGGGTGGACCTGTTTACAGTTGATTTTGCATGTTTTCTAAGCCATAACAAGGCTTTTGTTGGTCTACTCTATAAAAGCCTGGAGGTAAATGCTACTCCAGACATTTTAAATTGAGAAAGCTTTCTGGGTGGGAAGCGAAACATCTTCAAATTTGGCAAACAAAGGCCAGTGGATTGTTTTTAACTTTTTTTGGAAGAGTCATACATTTGTGCTTTTGTAGTTTTGTATGTTTGTAGTTTTGCAAAGTTGTAACTCTGGCATGTATTCAGAACTTCTAAACTTGTTTTCTTACAGATTAAGATTTGATGCCACATTTATGTATTAGCTGAACAAATACAAATCCTTAATTTATATTATTGTAGGGTGACCAAACGTCCGTATTTCCCGGACATATCCATATTTCATGTCCTGTCCCGGGCGTCCTGCTTTTTTTTTAGAAAGTGAGGAAATGTCCTGATTTTTTAAATTACCTTAATTGGACCATTATATTTACAGGCACTAGGGCACTGCGCACCACGCTGCGTGTGACGTAATGCCTGAGCCGCGTCAGTGCAGGCAGCCCTGTTCTTAATCAGAATATAGATTGCGTGGCTGTCAGTACGCCAACAACATGCAAAAGCGCAAATGTATGTTTACCGACGATTTACAAAAGAGTTACGGACAAACGGGAGGCCTTGTGCACAGTGTGCAAAGCAGGCACATATGTCTCGGTGTCCAATGGAGGTGCAAGGAATCTGAAAAGCCACCTGAACACCGAAAGTAAAGATAGTCTATTGATATGTTTTTTTCGTTTTTGGTACATTTTGAATAATTTTTGCTACACAAGAGGTATTTTTTGTTAATTAGCTCATTTGTTAATTTATTTTTTCCAATAGTCTACAGAACAGACATTATTTCGTTCATTGCTGAGGCTGAGTATCATCTGTTATTGGGAGTTGAGAGTTATTGTTAACTTTTATTGTTAAGTGAGGGATGTTTAGATTAGACATTATTTCTTTCATTGTGCTATTCATTCATTACAGGAATTGTTAATCATTTTTGATAAATACATTTTGAATGAAATTATCGTTTGTTATTGGAGTTATCACTGTTGACTTTTACTGAAAAGCATTTTTAATAAATCAGCTGTAAATATCATGTTATTGTAGGATTACGTAGGTCTATGTTAAGTGAGTGAATGCCCAAAACATCTTTATGCATGGGAACAGAGATCCCAAAGATAGGCTTTATTTTCACAGAAATCAGCGGCAGCTGGAAGAAGAAGGGAAGACAAGCAGACTCACATTGTATGAACCAAGCTCTCCATATTGCATTGTTCAGACGGATCTTATCCCTCCAAAGCAAGCGCAGACCCTTGAAAGACTTCCATTTGGGAGACACTATTTTCCCACTGTGGTAAACAGAAATAGAAAGTAACTTTAAAATAAACACTACACTGGGTCAAATATGAGTTACATTGTAGATGAACAACATCGGAAAATGAATATTAGCACTTAACAGAAAAGTTTTATTAGAATTCTGACAGGATGTTTGCCTTTTTCTTTCTAAGATCCATCTGCCTGCAAAGTGCTGAGGGGAAGGTTTCTAATGTGAGATGCTCCAGGTGTTGCTAGGAAGCTGTGCAAATCACTTTCAAGATGATTTTAATGGGATAAAATGGCTGCAAGTCACTTTTGGTCAGTTAAAAGCCCAGGGGAATAACACAATTAATGTTCTATTTTGTTCAGCTGTTTTGTTGTAATTTATTTATATATATATATATATATATATATATATATATATATATATATATATATATATATATATATATATATATATATATATATATATTTTTTTTTTTTTTTTTTTTTTTTTTTTTTTTTTTTGTTAACTTTATCTGCAAAAGTTCCCAAAACTACGAACTGAATAACTTTTTTTAGCGTGTCTATTTTGTTTTATGCAGCTATGTGCCATGATTATATGAAAAGAAGCAAAAATAAAAAGTAAAGAAACACATTTCTGTGACCTTTTTCCCTTTGCCTCTGATTCTCTGTAATCTTTCCATTCCTGCCAACTGGAATCAAAGTCCAGTTTACAGTGAAGAGTTTCCAAGCTGTTGTGTAAGAGGCTGACAACATAAGCCTGGGTTAACCGCTTCAAATAGGAAATTTGTTGGAAAAGATACTTTTACGCAGTCAAGCTCAAATATTCATAATAAAGAAGAGGCTAATTTTAGTCTGCATAAAATGTGAATCTTTCAGCGAGATTTTGCTATTTTAATTTAAACTACGTACTGACAACAAAGAGGTTCCGTCTGGCAGACTCAGGACTTTTTCAGCGGTAGAAATAAACCTTAAAATCTGTCAGCCGCGGTATGTTCAGCCTGTCCTCTGCAGATCCAGAACCCACCTGTAAGCCAGAGACATGCACTCGAAAAGGCGTGTCAGTGTCGGGTCGATGCTTAGGCTACCGGAGTGGTACCGGTAGGTCTGGCACCAGGTCCTGTTCACCGTGTCAAAGTCATATCTTAGAGAGCCGCCGCTCTTGTTGTGGCGCGCCGCAGAGTCGCTGTGCGGCGATGACACCATGAAGTGTCCGCTGTGGATTACTTGGGTGCGTGCGAAGGAACCGGGCGAGGGGTCTACACCCGCCGGCCGGGCAGGACCCCCATCCGGCTCCGAGTCCGACTCGGAGGAGTCGTGCAGGCGACTCCCTACGGTCGCGCACACGCTGCCGTTGCTCTCCATTACAGACGGCGGCTCTGTGGACGTCCTCCCCCGGCCGGATGGCTCTACCTGAAGGGTCTGCAGCTACCGCACACCTCTGGGTGGCAGCTGACTGCCGGAGAGGCAACTTCCTGATCCGTAAAGTCTTAAAGTTAAAGCAATGCAAGGATTAGCAAGTGACAAATACACAATATGCTGCAGCATTATTAATTAGCTGGTACAGAAATAAGGTCTCAATCATTCTCTACAAACATAGCCATACAGTAAAACCTAAAGAAAAAGGTTATTTAGTTTAAAACTCGAAGCTTTTACTTGCTTTTCGTGGACTTCCTGATAACAAAGAGTTAAATGATCCAGCATTGAAACTGTGCCTTTAGCAGCACTTTTTGAGTTCTCAAACTTTGATTAGATTCTCTCCATTAATCTTCATCGGATTTTATTTGTAATTATTTTATTCTGGGTTTTTCATTTTCCAAAACGACAAAAGCAATCAAATACATACATTTTAATAATTTCTTACAAGTAAAAATCACAAGTTAAATCACAGAGATTGCTAGTAACTTTACCCATTTACATTACCATGAGTAACTTCTGGGACAAAATATATCGTTAGGAAAAGTGTTACTTCACTTTACTGCACTTTTTATTTCTGCTTTAGTTATATTATAGTAACATTTATTCTCCTTTTTTTTATTTCTGGCTTTTCTATTCAGAGAGACATCCAGATAAAATTACAGTAAACAATAGATATCGTCCCTGGACATGTTTTTTTTTTATACTTCCCTTATATAACCTACTTCGGTGACTGGTTTTATGCTGTTTCTCCTGAAATGTTAGGCAGATGTTTCTTCTGCTAAATTGAGGCATTTTGTGATCATGTCAGTTATCTGAAGTTTCGTTTAATTTTGGAATACCAGAATTTACACAAAATTTACACTAATTACCTTTTGATTATATAATTTTAAAAATTAAATCAGATGTTATGAGCCAATAGTTACTCAGTACTTGAGGAACTTTTTCTTGTAATTTCTGGAATAACTACTTTCAACTTTAACTTGATTAAAATATTTCAAAGTAGTGCTGCTCTTAGTTGAGTAAAACAATTGAGTTCTAACTTCCTGTGATCACTGTCCAATAGCAATATGGGAGACTGGGGACAATCTGTAAAGTGCCTTGAGATGACTTTTGTTGTGAATTGGTGCTATATAAATAAACTGAATTGAAATGAATCGCTTGGGCACAAATATATATATATACTGCTCAAAAAAAATTAAAGGAACACTTTGAAAATACATCAGATCTCAATGGGGGAAAAAATCATGCTGTTTATTTATACTGATATGGACTGGGTGATGTTTTAGGAACAAAAGGACGCCACATCAATTGATGGAAATGAAGATTATCAAGGGGCTGAATTTAAAGACACCCCAAAAATTACAGTGAAAAAATGATGCGGCAGGCTAGTCCATTTTGCTAAAATTTCATTGCAGCAACTGAAAATAGTATTCAGTAATTTATATGGCCCCCACATGCGTGTATGCATGCCTGACAACGTCGGGGCATGCTCCTAATGAGACGACAGAGGGTGTCCTGGGGTACCTCCTCCCAGATGTGAACTAGGGCATCACTGAGCTCCTGGACAGTCTGAGGTACAAGCTGGCGGCGTCAGATGGATCGAAACATAATGTCCCAGAGGTGTTCTATTGGATTTAGGTCAGGCGAGTGTGGGGGCCAATCAATGGTATCAATTCCTTAATCCTCCAGGAACTGCCTGCATACTCTCCCCACATGTACCAGGAGGAACTCAGAACCCACTGCACCAGCATAGGGTCTGACAATGGGTGCAAGGATTTCATTCCGATACCTAATGGCAGTCAGGGTGCCATTGTCTAGCCTGTATATGTCTGTGCGTCCCTCCATGATTATGCCTCCCCAGACCATCACTGACCCACCACCAAACCGGACATGCTGAACAATGTTACAGACAGCATAACGTTCTCCACGGATTTTCCAGACCCTTTCAAATCTGTCACATGCTCAGGGTGAACCTGCTCTCATCTGTGAAAAGCACAGGGTGCCAGTTGTGGACTTGCCAATTCCAGTGTTCTGTGGCAAATGCCAATCGAGCTCCACGGTGCCAACAGTGAGCACACGGCCCACTAGAGAACATCGGGCCCTCAGGCCACCCTCGTGAAGTCTGTTTCTGATTGTTTGGTCAGAGACATTCACACCAGTGACCTGCTGGAGGTCCTTTTGTAGGGCTCTGGTAGTGCTCCTCCTACTCCTCCTTTCACAAAGGGGCAGATACCGGTCCTGCTGATGGGTTGTAGATCTTCTATGGCCCTGTCCAGCTCTCCTGAAGTAACTGCCTGTCTCCTGAAATCTCCTCCATGCTCTGAGAGATTGTGCTGGGAGACACAGCAAACCTTCTGTCAATGGCACATATTGATATGAAATCCTGGAGGAGTTGGACTGCCTGTGCAACCTATGCATGGTCCTGGTAGCACCTGATGCTAACAGTAGTGAGAGTGACCCTAGCCAAATGCAAAAAAAGAGTCAGAAAAAATGAGTGGCGAAAATGTCAGTGGCCTCCACCTGTAAAACCATTCCTGTTTTGATGGTCGTCTTGTTGTTGCCCCACTAGAGCACTTGTTGTTAATTTCATTAAGACCAAAGCAGCTGAAACTGATGAACAACACCTCTGCTACTTACCTGACCAAATCAATATCCCAGAAGTTTAATGAACCTGATGCTATAAACTGATTACAAAGTGTTCCTTTAATTTTTTTTTTTTTACATTTTTATTGTATAGTATATATATATATATATATATATATATATATATATATATATATATATATATATATATATATATATATATATATATATTTTTTTTTTTTTTTTTTTTTTTTTTTTTACTTACATCTCTGTGAATCAATGGTGGTTCTAGATCCTATTTACCAGGGGGTGGAGCATAGTGGGGCTGGTGTTTTTTATAGAGCCTGCAAAAGAATTTGGCTAAACAATTCAGTTTATTTATATAGCGCCCATTCACAACACATGTCATCTCAAGGCACTTTACAGTTCACCAGATCACACAGTCAAACTGATGCAAAGTTTTCCATCTAAGGAAAACCAGTTGTTTGCATCGATGCATTGACTCAAAGCCAATCCCTCACATTAAGCATGCTTGTAGTTACAGTGGAGAGGAAAAACTCCCTTTGAATAATAAGAAACCTCCAGCAGAACCAGGCTCACTGTGAGCGGCCATCTGCCGAAGCTGACTGGGGTTCAAGGAGACAGAAGCAGACATATAAACAGCAACTCTAAAAGGCAGCCCCATCCAGGAAACACACAGCCAGGCAGACAAGCCAGCTCTCATGTCAGAGAATGAAAAGAGCACATCCAGCCTGTCAGCCAGAGAAACAGGACTACACTGAAAAACAGGCCAATCTCCAACATCTATAAACAAAGGTGTTGAATGCAGCATAGCTGATATTTCTCTCCAGGATGGCGTCACAGCCAAACAGGAAGAGACAAGGCGAAGCTACTATGAGAAAAAGCAGAGAGAGCATAACATTAGGGATTTAACTAACAAATTCTGCAGAGTGGGAGAATAGAGATAGAATGAAGCAAAATGACGAAAAATGGGTCTCTATGTCCTCCAGAAGTCTAAGCCTATAGCATCATAACTATAAAGATAGCACTGGATAACACAAGCCTCTCTAACTCTAAGCTTTATCAAAAAAGGAAAGCTTTGAGCCTGCCCTTAAATGTAGACAAGGTGTCTGCCTCATGGACTAAAACTGGTAGTTGGTTCCATAGGAGAGGAGCCCAATAACTAAAAGATCTGCCTCCCATTCTACTTTTAGAAATTCTAGCAACCACTAGTAAACTTGTTTGTTGTATTGTGGGAGAGTTCAACTTTCACGTTGACAACCCTGAAGTGCAAAAGAACTGTGTGACACACATAGAAACTTTGGTTTAACTCAACATGTTAAACAACCAACGCACAAACAGGGACATATTTTAGACTTGGTCATCACTAAAGTCCTGAAGATTTCTAAAGTCAATGTTACTGATGTTGCCCTATCTGATCACTTTTCTGTTACCTATCAGGGCATCATTTCCAGGGACTCGTTTAGCCAAAGGGACATCATAAGAAAACGCACCTTTAGCGAAAATGCCACAGAAACTTTTATTCAAGCTTACTCTGCTACTTCAACCTTGGGCTGCAACTCAGTTGATGAGCTAGTAGATAACTTTCAGTCTAAAGTCTCACACATCATTAGCTGCATTGCTCCAATTAAAGTGAAAGTCTTTTTCGGAAAGAAAACATCTCCTTGGAGAAGTACTCCAGCAGTTAGAAGTGAAAAAAGGGAGTGTCGAAAAGCTAAACGCAGGTGGAGAAACTCCAGGTTCACTATCAGTGAATCAGTTTATACATCCATATCAAGTTCAGTACCAGGGTTGTCTCCAACTGGAATTGATCTTGACCAAATGTCCCAATTCAGCCAAATAAACTACAAAAGCTAAGAGGAAATCATTCAGCAGCTAAGTTCCTCCTCCTGCTGCCTTGATCTTCTACCCACAGCTTTCTTTAAGAAAGTTTTGCCTGTCATAGCATTTGATTTGACTCAGATAATAAACACGTCCCTTCTATCAGTTGTTTTCCTGCAGTCCCTAAAAAGAGCAAATATCAAACCACTGCTGTGGTGAAACCTGAGCTGTGTTCCAGTCAGGTTTCTGTGCTCACCACAGTACAGAGACCACCCTTATCAAGGTTTTTAATGACTGCGGAAGAACCACAGTGCTGGTACTATTGGACCTCAGCGCAGCATTCGATACTATCAATCACTCCATCCTGTTAGAGTGCCTGGAAAACTGGGTCGGCCTCTCTGGTACAGCTCTCAACTGGTTTAAATCATACTCAAAGGACGGGGACTTTATTGTATCAGTAGGCAACTTTACATCAGAGATGACAAAAATCACATGTGGGGTTCCCCAAGGGTCCATCCTGGGTCCCCTCCTATTCAATATCTACATGCTCCCTCTTGCTCAGTTAATAAAAAACAACAACATCAGCTACCATAACTATGCAGACGACACACAGGTTTACATCACGCATGTCACCAGGTGATTATGAACCAATTGAAGCACTGAGGAAATGCTTAGAAGAAATCAATGCCTGGATGTGCCATAATTTTCTTCAACTGAATAAAAACAAAACTGAAGTAATAATCTTTGTAACAATAGAGCAGAGATCTTAAGTTAGCACACTGCTTCAGTCGCTTCAGCTAGTAACCACTGATCAGGCCCGAAATCTAGGTGTAGTGCTGGATTCAGACTTGAACCTCCAAAAGCATTTAAAGACAATTGCAAGGTTGGCTTTCTATCACCTGAAGAACATTTCCACGATTAAAAGACTAGTGTCTCAGCATCATTTGGAAAAACGAATTCATGCATTTATTTTTAGTCTAATTAATTACTGCAACGGCGATTTCACAGGTCTGCCTAAAAAGTAGATCAAACAGCTGCAGCTAATCCAGAACACTGCTGCCCGTGTCCTCACTAAGACTAAGAAAGTAGAGCACATCACCCCAGTTCTAAAGTCTTTACACTGGCTCCCTGTATCTCATAGAATAGACTTTAAAATACTTCTGTTAGTCTATGAATCGTTGAACTTAGCACCTAAATACATCACAGACTTGCTATTAGTGTATCAACCCTCCAGACCAATCAGGTCTTCTGGATCCAACCTGCTCTGCATACCCAGAACCAGAACTAAACATGGAGAATCAGCATTTAGTTCCTATGCTCCACTTTTCTGGAACAAACTTCCAGAAAACTGTAAAGGGCGGAAAGCCTGAGTTCCTTTAAATCAAGACTAAAAACACATTTGTTTAGGATTGCCTTCAACTGTTCTAGTTAAACAGTTCAACTGAAATTTTTTTATTTTCTTTAGTCCAACAGTTTGTTTCTTATTTGTTTCTGCATTTTTTTTTTTTTTTTTCCTACTTGTTTTGATTCCTGATTTTTTGTTCCTATATTTTAATCATATAAAGCACTCTGCTTTGTCTTTGTACTGAATTGTTCTATACAAATACATTTGCCTTGCCTTGCCTTAAATGAAAGGTCCTTATCAGCAATTATTATCTGAAATCAGTTTAATCCCATTCAGATGAAGTGACTGACTAATCAGCTTCTTTTTCAAAGACTCTGGTTCAAAGACTATATCTTCTGTTTTGTCTGCATTCAGGACAGATATAGCCGTGTATCATCAATATAAGAATGGAAATGAATCCCATACTGTCTAATAATTCTAATGTTTGGGAGCATGTATACAGTAAAGAGAATTGGTCCTAGCACTGATCCCTGTGGTACTCCACAGGTATTCCTGGAGCATGAGGAAGATTTGTCATTAAGATCAACAAACTGGTATCGATCAGATAGATCACATTTAAACCAGTCTAGTACAATTTCAATTAAGCTTATACAGCGCCAATTCACAACACGTCATCTCAAGGCATTTTCAAGTTCACCAGATCATACCGTCAAATTAATCCAAAGTTAATTACTACAAAATATTCAAGTCTTTCTAAAAGACTATTATGATCAAATGTATCAAATGCAGCACTGAGATCTAATATTATCGTGGTTACAACAGGCCATGGAAGGCTGTTTTGATATGTATTAGTTTTACTTTATATGTATTCCTGATATCTGAAAATATCATAAATATTCAGTTTAGCTAAGAAATGTCAAAATTACCACTTAAAATGTGCAAACAATTCTAGATATATAAAACTTATTATTTACTAGTATAATCTGCTCTGAATGGATCTATTTAGAGTTGATAAAACTAATTCATAGTAGCTGTTCTGAAACTGAAAACTCAGAGTTCCAATCCTTGGGCTAGATCAATTTAGAGTTGCAGATTTGAATCTGAGTTTGTTAAACTTCTTTGTGAAATGGACTCCAGTTGTCCATCAAGGTATTAGATAAACAAAATGTGTTGATTATGCCACTATATTCTGGCTGTGAGCCCTTGGGAGGTTTTGTCAAGCCAGCAATGTTGCCTGCCCCTCCTGTTGTTATGTTATCCATCCCACAAGTTGCACTCCATTCCCTAATAGCCTGGGTTAACTTTAACATCAAATTTCTATTAAGAGACCTGCTGTTATATCCTTATACATTAATCAACATTCATCACAACTTCATCACTTTTATAATCAATATTTTTGCCCGTAAACCTAAAGGAAAAAAATCATCACTCCTGCGATTCCAGGTGAATACAGAATATTGTCTCCCCATCGTTGCTTCCAGAATTTTTCATCATCCATATTAGAATGCACCTCTTGTAACAAAATTAGGTTGGCTTTGTCTTTCCTGCAAAATAGCAACATTTACAGTGGCCCTGAGGTGCAAACCATTACAACATTAAAGGTGCACAATTACAAATTACAAAAGCACTACAACAGTAATGAAACACTGCAATATTTAAAAACAAGCAGTACAACATTAATGAAACACTGCAACATTAAATAAAGCACTACAACGCTAACAAAACACTACGACATTAAAGAAAGCACTACAACATTAACGAAAGCACTACAGCATTAACAAACCAGAAGAGGTATGTCCCAGTGGGAGACCTAAGAGATCGCTCATTGGACTACAGCTTATTTTATTTTTTAACCAGAACTTATTCTGGCTTTAATTTGTTTTTTAAAAACATGAATGTTCCTGGTGATCCAAACCTTACTAGTACTATTCGTAAGTATTTTGAGATGATACTGGACATGCTCCGGACCAACCACGATGTGCTAGTTAGTATGCGGCGACTAACGACTTCTTTGAAAGAAGCTGGGCTGCATAAAAGAGGCAACTACTGTCCACTTCCTGATGTTGGGTGTGCGATTATGACCAAGCTGAGAGGACCAGGGCAACTGTTTGGCTATCGGACCATGTGCAAGTTTATGTGGCATGTGGTGCAGGGCAGGATAGGACAGTCTCTTATGCTAGAAGTTGAGATGTGTACTGTATTACAAACTAAAGTAAGCACAAGTCTAATGCTACTTTCACAGCGGATGCGCTTTGGGCAGCAAAAAGGCATCTGCTGCTTCATTTTTCATGCTTTTACACAGTATGTTCACACGCTTGTGTTTCACGTGTGTACAGATGCTTTGACTGTTCCTGTGTTCAATTGCAGAGAGCGTCTTTGCTATATTTGCTGTGAAAAGTGGGTAAAAAGTAGTAATGCTACGTTCAGACTGCATGCGATAGATGTGGCCTACCATGACTATGAATCTGATCCCAGTGGGGAAATTGTCCTCTGCATTTGTCCCTAACTATATAGGGGCAGTGATAGCCATGTCAGTCAAGGGACTGACTGCAGTTCTACTTTAAGGTGCCTTGGTAAAGGTAAACATGTAACAATCATACCATGCATATTGCTTTAGGTTAATAGACTATATTTATTAGGCTATGTATGCTTCCAAAAAAACAAATCAACCATCCCCCATCTTTTTGTTTTTACAACTCTACTGCACACAACCATAATTACAAATACAGTTATCTGGATAACATGCACATTTACAGACAAACAACACTGTAAAAAAAAATATTGTAAATATTGAAATATGTATCTGATGCCCTGATTGAATTAAACAGGAGGTCCAAGTGATCCTGGCTGAAGCCTTAGGTGCAGATGTAGCGTTGGTGCTGAAGCTGATTTTGAGTAATCAACATTGGAGTGTCAATGTTGATGTTGAACCCCATCGCAGACAGGTACCTTGAAAAAAAATTTCTGTTAATATAAATAGTGCAAAGCAGGATACCACAAGAAAGCACTTGTTATACACAGTAAAGCACAGAAAAATAATGTCACAGAAATGGGCTTCAAAAATATTGTCATACATTCATTATTAGGACTTCAAAAGATGCGTTCACATTTGCCCCACATTGTCACCAGGGAAAAGGGAAGGTGTTGATAAAGTTTATTTTACAATTTGCAAATTTTTATTAGTACAGTGTGTTCTTAATTGCCCCACATTTTTACTTAATTAATACGTAAATACAGACATGCTTAAATGTAATGCATCAATGTTGTCACAACACTGATGCATTACATCATGCATTACAAAAAAGTGTAAGTGTACAGCAACATCTGTCCATGTGCAATTTTTGTCTTTCAGGTCATTTTGCAGATAATTCCCTGTTAACTACAGCAACATGATAACATTCACAGATGTAGCGCATAACCAGTCATTAATACTAATAACATATGGCACAGGGATGAGCTCGGCCTCTTGGAAACGATGGGAAGAGTCCAGTGACTGGAGCTCTTGTGCTTTCTTTGAGCTCTGAGACGTCCTGGTAGCCACAGACTAAAACCAAAGATATAGAGATTATTTTGTAGCTTATGCCTAGAAATTCCCAGTATTTCTCCCAAAATCAGCAAATTCTCTTTATGAAATTATCACGGACAAATGATTTTTTACTGAGTTTTTAAAATTCTTACCTGTGAAAGGAAATGGAAGCAGACCTGCATCTTCTCTGGTCGACGTTCTCTACTTTCTGCCACATACAATTGCTGAGTTCGAATTCAGGGGCAGCGTCCTCCAAAGGCCCTATTCGTCAGCCGTTTATGTTATAGCACGGCACAGAGGTCTAAAGTGTGGTGGGGATTTCCCACGGAGTAACACTGTGGCTCCTCCTTGCAGGAGTTTGTTTTATGCCAGAGACTGACCTTACCTCGATGCCCATTATGTGAAATGCAGGTATGTTTTACCAAATCTCTGTAACAGATGGATAACATAAGACTGAGTTTTATATTAACAGTTTTATATAAAGATATGGTTCATTTACATTTTTGCATTGTTACAAGATGCAAGTTCCTATAAACTAAAATACAAAAATGGCATCCATTAAATAAAATGTCAGCATTTTATTTTATTTCTCAGAGCATTTTAATTAAATAATTCCTTTACTGTAAACAAAAGCCACTATGCGATCACTGTTATTTTCTTGGGTTTAATGTATTATGGATAATCCTTAGAACTATGAGGATCACTCATGAGGAGCTTGTTTTATGCCAGAGACTGACCTTACCTAGATGCCCATTATGTGAAATGCAGATGGAGAATTAAAGAAAAACAACCGATGCCAACTCGAGCTCCATGTCATTTATTGCCACACTGAGAGAAGCCACCAGAATCACATAGGCCACATTGGTGCCGGGACTCGTCCAGAACTACATCGGACCGGGCTGGTGACTTCTGATCTTCAGATCGCTGGAGATCCACTTTGCCATCTGGGTTTTCAACAAAAGTATAAGTAGCACATCTGACTGTGTTTATAAATCCTTGTGAAAGGATATTTGTTTTGAATGCTTTTGGACTTTTTTTTTTTCAAAATGAGCTTCAGTCATTTTGGACAATCAAACATGACTCCACCTTTTTGGGGTAGAGGTGGAGAGTTCTATAACACCCCTGTTCCATTTTCAATGGGTGACAAAGTATTGGGTGGAGCATTACTTGATGTAAATGCTGAAAATGACTCATTTGTGACTGGGGAAACTGCTAAACCCAGTAGTCAGACCTGTCCTGACCGTCAGTGCTCTAGCACATTGATCCCAGATTCTCATATTAAAAATGCTGGGCTAGTTGATCATATGAGCACTATTGTCCAGCAAATAGGACAACAGCTGGCTGATAGTGTTATGGCACACTTGAACTCAAGCACCCCAAGTGTAACTGTGATAAGAAAAACTCAAAATGAGAGCCATCAAGTTCCATGCAGCTCATGAGATCTTTCTCAGGTCCAGCTTTTTAGGTCTGATCACTGCTCCCCCGTACCACTTGATGATTTTTACTCCACCCGGCCAAAAGAGAACGAGGTTCCATTCGAATATTGGCTAAGATTGAATGGAGCAGCTGATGTTGCTGTTAGCCATCTTCAAGAACGGGATAAGACCTTTGACAATCCAAGTGCTGAAGTTACACGGATGTTCATCAGAAACTGTCCATGTAAAGATTTAGCCCTCACCTTCAGATCCAAAACGATAGATAAATGGTCAGCCAAAGATGTTCAGGAGGTGTTGGATGAGTATCATATGAAAAAGGGACTGCGGTCTGCTCAGAAAGAAAGCAGAATCCGTATGAACCGAGCAGAGGTAGACTGCACAGCACCCACATCTGTTCAGAAGCAGAAACTGCAAGAGACTGCAGAGTTTTTTTCCAGAAAAAAAGCATCTGGATCATCGCCGTCTGCCGTTGGTGTTAGAGGCAGAAGTAGAGAGCTTACAGTGAGAAGCAAAATTGTTGGATATGTGTTACCGAATTAATTGAAGAAGATTGTAATTTCTGTGATCGAGCTTGGATTTATTTGAGTTCCAGCTTTCTTCTGATTAATATACATGTCAGATTCCCACCGGTCTGCGAGCTTGTGCTTGCCTCCTAATTTAACGTTTCTAATCAGAACTTTATCTCCAATAGAGTTCTGCAGCTGTGACTTGCTTGTCAAATCTGAGTTTGTACTTCCTCGTGACTTTCTCAGTTTTCAGTTGCAATCTTATACCTTTCTTTAAGGTGTGACATGAGCTTTTCAACATACTGCCAATGAGATGTAGATGGATTTTCAGACACAGGCAGTCCAAAAGCTAAGTCAACATGAATGCAAGATCAGGGTTAATGGAGAGGGTTTGCACAACAGCAGCAACCTGGTCAAGGTTAGGTGAGCTGTACACCAGTTAACTGTCACATATTGCTTGGACTGCATGCTGGTCAAAAGAAATACAGGATGGATGTTCCAGATGTTGTTAAGTAAACTTCAATATTCTTTCTCTTTCCTTACGAGACAAAGGATCAGCCACATCTTCAGCATGAGGTTGCCGGGAGAGACCATTAGCATCCACATTTAACCTGCCAGCCCGATTAATTATCTTAAAAGTAAAAGTTGAAAGAGCAGGAAGCCATCTGTAGCTTGTAGCATCCAATTTAGCAGAAATTAGCAGATATGTCAATAGGTTGCTCTCTGTAAACACATTGAAATTGGATCCATAGAAATATTCATTGAATTTTTTTGTAACTGTCCATTTGAGGGCCAAAAACTCAAGTTTATGGGCAGATATCGATTTTCACTACGGGACAGACCTCTGTTGGCATATGCAATAACTCTGTTACGCCCATCATCTTCTTGGTACAACACTGTACCAAGGCCAGTAGAACTAGCATCTCTGTGTAATGTATAGGGTTTACTTGGGTCTGGAAATGCAAGAACTGGGGCTGTACTGAGCTTCTGGAAGATCTCTTCAAAGGCCTGTTGGAAAGCAGTTGTCCAGCGAGAAGCAAAAGGTTCTTTGGGGTCAAGGTAGTGTTGCAACTTCATCCTTTTTGATTTTTTCTGACAGGGTGGATATCAAGATGTTAACTCACTAAGAGGTTTGACCACAAATGAGTACCCCTCCGGCGATACTACCCTGCAAACCCAAAGAATGACCTGAGCTCTTTTAAATCCTGAGGAACCGGCCAGGATGTTAATGTGGAAATCTTGTCTGGATCTGTCTCCACTCCATCTCTTGAAACTACATGCCCAAGGTAACGAACAGATGTCTGAAAGAAAACACACTTTTCAACTGACAGCTTTAATCTGGCAATCCCAGAAAATATGAAAATGGTCAGCCATCACATTGTTACATCTTCTCCAACAATGCCCAGATTCAGCTCTGCCGGTCAAGGAAAATGTTCTTTTGGGGGTTAAAAAAAAACCTAACAATATTCTTCCATGAAAATTCCCTCCTTTCCTGAACGAGTGGAGGTCGTTTTGCAAATGTTTAGCCATTCATCCTCTGACAGCGTTGTTTTAGCCTCCCATGTATTTTTAATATATAATGTAGATATTTTTTTCGAAGCACACATATAGTTTTGACAGCCTCTTCTTATAGGATTTACCTTTATAAGCATCAATAAAGATATTAAAGAGGTCCAGATATTTTTTCCCCTCTATTTTAATGTTTTTTATTAAAGTGGTGCCTGAGCTGCAAGTATCTGAAAAAGTCTTGTTTGTCAAGATCAAAATTTTCTTGCAGTTGTTAAAAACTTTCCAGATATTTCAGATTTTCTCTCATCTGTTTCTTGTGTTCGTTTTGATTTGCCGTTACTTTTTGAGGCCTTTCTCCTTTTCATCATAAAATAATCGATTTCAGGGGATTAATACAGCTCTGACAAAGGGGAATCAGAAGACCGAGTTGGGAGTTCTGGTTACACGCGTCTGCTCACCTCAGCGCAACCTCTTTTTGGAGTAACCAGATTTTAAATCCAGTGTTGAGAACCATGTTGAGCCGGACAGCGCTGAAAATGTGTCCTCCAGCTTTGGAAAACCATATGCATCCCTGATAGTCTGTGCGTTCAACTTCCTGTAATTCAATTCAATTAATTTATTTATATAGCGCCAAATTCACAACACATGTCATCTCAAGGCACTTTACAGTTCAACCAGATCATACAGTCAAATTGATACAAAGTTTTCTATCTAAGGAAAACCAGTTGATTGCATTGACTCATTGACTCAAATACAATCCCTCACACTAAGCATGCTTATAGCGACAGTGGAGAGGAAAAACTCCCTTTTAACAGGAAGAAACCTCCAGCAGAACCAGGCTCAGTGTGAGCGGCCATCTGCCGAGTCCGACTGGGGTTCAAGGAGACAGAAGCAGACACGCAAAAAGCAGCTGTAAAGTGCGGCCCCGTCCAGGAAACACACAGCCAGGCAGACGAGCTCCGAGCCAGCTCCCATGCCAGAGGACGAAGAGAGCACATCCACTCAGTCACGGTCAGAGAAACAGGACCACAATACAGAGCCGTATTACACCATTTTTTTCCCGCACTAATTCAATTCAATTCAGTTTATTTATTTAGCGCCAAATTCACAACACATGTCATCTCAAGGCACTTTACAGTTCAACCACTACAACTATGGGAGAAGCAAAAGGTGAGTTGGATTCACGTATAACACCAGACTGCAGCAATTCTTGAAGGTGTTTACTTACAGCATCCACATCTAAGGGATGGATGGATCTTGGTCACTGTTAAAAAGCAAGTGTGATCTGACAACTTGATCTCATGCTTAACCTTATTTGTATGACCAAAATCAAGATCATGCTTTGAAAAAACATCTGACATACTCTCTGTTAGGAGACCAGTTTGTGTGGGTTATGTTATTGTGTCTTTCTCTCCCTCCACCACCAGGTGGTGCCCTGTCCTCGTTGTTCCTCTTACACACCTGCGGCTGGTTGACTCATCACTAAGGACTATTTGAGCCATGGACTGTCACTACCTCAGCGCCAGAGTGTTTGCCAGTTTTGAGAAGCCTTCCTGCAAGTTGGATGTTTGGCCTTCTCCCCCTGGAAGGATTGTTTGAGTCTCACACTGAGCAGGGGATAAACCTCCACAAGTTCCGTTCAAGTCCTCCTGGATTTCCAAGTGACAGTCCGCTCAATAGCTCCTCTGGGTCTAACCAAGTCTGTACCTGTCCGCCCTCCAACCAGTCTCAACCTCTGGAAAAACCCACACCGACTGGATTCTGGGAGGAAAGTTTTCTCTGTCTCTCCAAGTCATCGTTTAAAGTTCCCACGGATCCTGAACTAACCACTGATACTTCCCTTCCCTCTTCCACTTCCGGTTCACCAGTTCACTGTGTTTCCTGAATCCTACCCTGCTGGTTTCATCAATAAACCTGTTCAAACATTTACCCTGGTTCTCTGAGTGGTTTATTCCATTTGCACCTTCTATCTCTAAAATATAATTTATTGGTTTTATTTTGTGATCTGATAAATGGGTGTTATAGAAGGAATGTGAAATTGTGGTGACTTTGGAACCTGTTTCCAAGAGGCAATTAAAATGTATCCTTTTAATCTTCACCTCGCCAGTACTACTTGTGCCCACTAATCCTTTAGGTAATGGAAAATATGAAGATGAGTCTTTAGTGTGGGGACCTTCACTGGTTGCAGCTCCCACTTGTCCCTCAGTGAGAACTGCATGGGGCCAAAACTGTTGCTTTATTATTTGCAAGTGTGTGTGGAGAGTTGTGTATCTGTATCTCAATTTGTGTGTGTGCAGTGGGATTTGAAAATGTGTAAATGAAACTGTAAATGTGTGAGGAGATTTGTGTGTCTGTAAAACAATCTGCAGATGTGTAAAACTACTGTGTGTTCCTCAAGAGGAAATGTTTCTGTTTATCCTGGTTTAATTTCGTAAAAAATTCTATCTAAGGAACCTTTGGCTATCTGATTATTAATCGAAAAAATAATCGATAGATTATTCAATTTGCAAAATAATGATTAGTTGCAGCCCTGGTTTTATGGTAACATTCTAAACACATGTCTTACATAATACAGCACAGAGGAGCCAGCTGCTTCACCTTGAGGCTGCCCTGCATCATTATATCTGTGGTTCCAACAATCATATAATGTTCTATTATACAAGCGCGTTTCCAATAGTAAAGGATTAAATGTAACACAACCTTTTATCTTCAGCCTGTATTGCTTACTCGCTGACTGTTTAAATAGCTCCTTATGTCTATTTTCTTTTTTTAGTGGCATCATCTACAAATGTTTATTCAAGTTTATTCAAATATAAAACAACTTTAGACAGTTATAAAAGACAATGTAACACTATCTTATCTCTAATGTAATAGTATCCAAAATAAACAGCCAGATTCAAGCATTATTTACCAGACATTAATGTTTTTACTAATTTACTTACGGACCTTGTGGAAATCTAGAAAAATAGAATCAGTGTTCCAAAGACAAATAGTGTTCCACTGTTTGTCTTTATCCTATTTCTAGATGTAGAATTCAATTAAATAGCATTATTTTTATGTGGAAAACAAAAAATAGCAAATTTTTAGCATCCCTCTCGTGTTGTTATGTTCTATCAAAGAAATAACACGTTATTTATACCTGAACTGATAGCTTACAGTCTTTGCTTGTTCATTATTTTATTTTTGTTTCAATTAATTTTTATTTAAATTTTTTCAACTTACACAGACATATACATACAAGCCCACATTCAGGCTGCTGCTGTATACGGTTAACCTGACTCCGCCAGATGGATTTGCTCCGCATATCCATCTGGAAACCTTCCGTTGAAGTAATTTTGGGAAGGGGCGAAAATACTGGTTAGCTGATTGAGCTATGTTGGTGATAGACGGGCCAAATAAACCAATCAGATCAACGAAGCATATGACGTACTAACAGAGCGACGATGAAAACACAACCACATGCCAGGCTACTCTTGCCGAAACCAGTCGGGAGAAGAGCAAAAACATATTTTCCTCTGAGAAAAGCCTCCAGAGCAGTGTTTTGCTCAACTTTCAGTGAAGAAATACTCTGTAATTCCGATAAAACTTGCTCGATAGCCACGCTAACGCTAGTTTAATCGGCTGAAGCCGCCATGTTCTTTAGACTGAACTGTTACTCGCTTACTTGCTTCTCGGTGCGTCACACCTCAACCCGCCTCAAAGCCAACGCTGATTGGACGTTCGTTTGGTGAACGGCTACAAATTTTCTTTGACGGAGAGTCTCAAGACTGATCTGCGAGTGAAACCTTGAAAGCTCGCGAGATCAGGATGGTCTCACGAGGCTAGTATACGGTATACTTAAAAAAGAACAAAACTTTGAAAGTATATACACACCAATGGAAATAACAAAAAGAATAAGTAAAGATAAAAAAGTATAATAGAAATAAAATAGAAGAAAGAGAAGGAAAAAAAAAAAAAATATATATATATATATATATATATATATATATATATATATATATATATATATATATATATATATATATATATATATATATATACTGTATGAATGAAAAAAAAAGTTTTATTGCATTATGGCCGGTTTCAATATATTAACAAATACCGTATTTTCACGACTATAAGGCGCACTTAAACGTCTTTTTTTTTCCTCAAAATGTGCGGTGCGCCCTATGGTGCGGTGCGCCCTATGTGTGTTGTAACTGCGACTTTTGAGACCACCTCATTGAGGAGATGATGAAAGAGTGGCTGAATGTAAGGAGACCAGCTGTTTTTTTCCCACTCATCACCATTAATCTGTAACTCCATGCGTGCCCATCTCACAGCTGATGTGAAAAACATGGGGAAACAAATTAACCCTGTGCTCGCTGTTCAACCGCTCGACATCGGTGTGAACCGGACCCAGCAGGTGCAGCAGAAGCAGCGAGTTTACATGCAAAGTCAATGGTTGACGCGCATATAGGTGCAGCAAAAGGTCCCGCAGCGCGTTTTGGTGCAGCACGTCGGGAGCGTTTAAGCATCTGATGCACCGCCAACGCGCTGCTGCTGCTCAGATGGAAAAATTTAAGTTTTGCTGCTGGACGCGCCGCATCAACCAATCAGAGAAGCTGATCTGGGAGCTCACAGCGAGACAGACAGCGCTCTGATGACATATGATATTAACGCAAATGAAAAGGCTGGGTGGATGCGTGGCTGAGACAGGTGTATGTGAGAAGACTAGGTGGTTTTTTCCACGCATCACCATCGCTGCGTGCCCATCTCACAGCCGATGTGAAAAAAAGGTGAATCAAATGAACGCTGTGCTCGCCGTTATCCCGGGGGTCTGACAAAGGAACTTCCACCGCTCGACATCGGTTTGAAGCGGCCGTTCACAGTAAGGCTGCGAGCGGCGTGGGAGCGATGGATGACAGACGGAGACCACAGTTTCAGGATAAATGGAAGGCAGCGCCGGGCAAGTTACGCCACCGTTTGCGGATGGATTGTAGATGGACTGTGTCTGCTGGCTCTGTTGTTCAAGCTTTCGCAAAAGCCGGCATTATTTCTGAGGAGCTGCGCTGCACGGAAAGTGACTGACAGCGAAGAAGGGGAAACTGGCATGTCTGATTTAGCGCAGCTGTTTTATTCAGAGGAATGCTGAGGATAACAGAGGATGATGACTTTGATGGGTTTGATTAATACTTGATAATAAATACATGAATAAAGCACAATCATACTCAGTTTTGCTCCCGCTCTATTTTTCTACCTGAAAACTTAATTCAACAGCAGCGGGCGCGTCTCCTCCTCTTCAGCGCGGTGGCTGGCAGGTGTTTTTTCATCTAAATAATCTAAATCTTGCAGCTATATTTGCTGTGATCAGTGGGAATAAAGTAGTTTTAATATGTTTTTAAGTGAGAAAGGCCACCTGAAAACTTAATAATTGCAGTCAGTTCATCCAGATTATCTATTTCTGTCGGAGGCGCTCAGACCCCCACATACCAGCGTTGCACTGACAGTAAATCCCTTCAACAGCAGCCTCACCGCGGCTGCTGGCAGGTGTTTTTCATCTAAATAATTTTAACTGCAGGCACCAGGATACCGGTAATAAAAGTGAACATATTCCGTCGGCAGGTTTCAGGATTTTAAGTTAATTTAGGAGTAATCACAGCGCTGTGTCATCTGCGATGTGTCTGTCTCACGGCCAGCTGCCAGGTTTGATTAATACTTTGTAATAAATACATGAATAAAGCACAGTCATACTCAGTTTTGCCCCCGCTGTATTTTTAAATACGCAGTAGAGGTATTTAAAGGTAGTAGAGGACATGTACCTGTATATAAAAAACGCGCCCTATAGTCCAGTGCGCCTTATGTGTGTGTTAAATACAGAAATGGGACACATAACTGAGAGTGCGCCTTTTAGTCCGGTGCGCCTTATGGTCGTGAAAATACGGTATGTCTTTTTGAAGCCTCATGCAATAAGTTACTTGTTCCATATGATAGTTTTCCCAGACCTTTTCGATCCACATTTTGTATGTTGGCGGGTCAGGCCAACCATTCAACTGTGATGCATTTAAGAGCTGAAATCAGTAATATTTGTAGAAGGTATTTTCTTCCTCTTCCAGTAATGTCTTTTGGTAACAATCCACAAAGTACCATCTCAGGATCTTTGTTAAAGGTTTTTCTGAATTGCTTTTCTAAAGGCCTCGAATATCTCGTCCCACAATTTTCTCAATTTAGGACATGTCCAAAATATAAGAGTATGGTTGCCGATGTGTGACCCACAACTTCTCCAGCATTTATCTGAGTGTATGGACCCTATTTTAGATATGACGGCTGGTGTCCTAAAGAAACGTATTATTATCTTCCACCTAAATTCTCGCCATGTATTAGTTAGTGACTTGATGCACTACAGTACATAATTCCTCCCATATGTCTTGCTGTATATCTGTATTCATTTTACTTTCCCATTTTTCTTTGGTCTGTAGAGTTCTGTTAGGATCCATATCTATAAATAACTTGTATAAATGGCTAATAGTTTTCTTATTCTCACTACCTGTTTGCTTTTTTATCAAGAATTCTTCAGTTTTAGTGGGCTCTAGAATTTTAGTCCACTCTCTGTGTTTTGTTACAAAGTCCCTTAGTTGTAAATGCCTAAAAAAAATTGTATTGGGGATACAAAAATTGTAAATACACACTATGAGTTGGAAAACTGTGTTTGGTGAATGACTTTTATTTTTGTCAGGCTGAAGGGACAGAAGTTGGAGAAAGACCGATTACATAAAACAGCTTAAAAGGACCTACTCTATTTATTTATTTATTTAACGATTTTGTAAACAACAGCTGCTGATTAAACTGGATGTTACAACATTGAGATCATTACAAGAGTCGTTTTTAGTGAGAAATCAATCAGAAGTGACGTGAAAATGGTCCCATCCGCCATGTCCGCCTCGCTGGCTTCAATGCCCGCTCCTGACACAAGGGGAACAGAATTTCATACAACACTGGGACAAAGAACGTCTGGAAGTCAGTCAGAGCTTCACATCCCTGGGACGTCTGTCTGTTAAGGAACAGCTAGTGGTGACAACTTCTTCTTCTGCCCGGTAATGCTACAGGCTGCTTTCCAGCACATGCTGCCATCAACTGGTGAATTCCAGTACAGCACATTTCACTCAGCTCAGCTCAGCTCAGAAGCGAGATCTGGGGGAAACATCCAGGGCTGCAGCCCAAGTAGCCACCCCATGGATCCGCCACTGGGGTTTCTTAAAATCCAGAAAAAGTACAAATATATTATTACGAAAGTAAACAAAAAAAAAACCTATATCCTCTTTAACAAATTTGTATTTTTAAGAATGCTCAATAAAAAAGAAAAAACCTCTGATTTAGAATCCAAGCCTAAAAGGTATTTCAAGTTTAACTTTGATTTATTGTCTTGTAATCTTCATTTTTCTCATTTACATATTTTGTGCAAAACAGTATAATGTGTTCCACTGTTTCTTCTTGAAAACAAAAATCACACATCCCTGTATCATGTTTCCCCATTTTAAACAATGCACTATTTAATTTAAACCTGTATGGCCAAGCCGTAACCTTGATATCACTATTCCTAACTTTTCTTTTATTATTAAACCATCGCCCAGTTCCTTCTTCTTCCCACTGTTCCTGCCATCTTGATCTAATCATTTCCTTAATTAATGATTTTATTTCACCTTTACTCAATGAAATTATTATATCAATTAAACTAGGTTTACTTGCTTGTTTTGCACATCTAACAGCCATTTCATTCCCTTCTATTCCTATATGAGAAGGAATCCATATAAAACAAACTATTTTATAAAACCATTGCTTGAATTCTAAATAATGATTGCTGAATTTCTGCTATATATAGCAGGTCTGCTGTCTGAGTGACTATGTTTAAATGAAAATAACGCTGAACTAGAATCAGAACAAACTATACTTCTTAATGGTTTACGATTTCTTCAATCCCAACATGATCCCAAACATTTCTCTTGTGTAGACTGAAACTCCGTCACTGATTCTCATACTTGATTTAAATAATAAAAAAAGGAAACACCATTCCTATTATTTGAATCTTTAGAAGCATCCGTAAACATTTTAACTAAAACGTAATATTTATCATCTAAATATTGCTGAACCATATTTGAATCTGAGATATTCTCCTTGCTTTTCTGTTTAAACAGCAAAGTTAAAATGTATCTATATTAGGCAACAATGATTGGGTGAATTAAAGCCCTAATAACTGTTTCACTGACGTTTATATGAGATAATTCTACATCTTTTATAATATTATTTGCTGACATCCAAATTAATTTAATTTCTTCTTTCGTTTTTCCCAACATGGTTTTAAAATTTCCTGACATGGAAGAGTTTCACAATGATTCTTTACCTGAAACTAGTAATTATAAAGTAATTGTAATCTCCTCAACTCTAGTGCCTTTTCTCCCATTGCTATCTGTAATGCTGATGTTGCTGTTGTTGTTATTGCCCCTGTGCATAATCTCAATGCTTGATAGACTTAGACATTAGACTTAGACAGATGTATTTCGTCATTTTGTATACACGAGTGTATACAAAAAGAACTTTCGTTTAAAACAACTCTAGACAATTTCATTTTTTAAAGTGCAGCCTTGAAAAGCAAAGATAAAAGCATTTAAAAAATAAAAGAAAAAATAGTAATATAAACAAATGACTGTATATTACTGTCCTAGACTTTTTTTTTAAACAAATAAAATAACCATTTTTACACAAAATTCAGCAGTCTAATGGCAGTGGGGAAGAAACTGTTCTGGAATCTGCTGGACCTGCATCAGATGCTTCAAAGTCTCTTCCCAGGGGGCAGCAGGGAGAACAGTCCATGGTGGGGGTGTGAGGGGTCATTTATGATGTTACGGGCTCAAGACACGCAGCACTGGAATGAAATGTCTTTAATGGAGGGAAGAGGAGCCCCGATGATCTTCTCTGCTGTTCTCACCACTCTTCTCACTTTCTTCCAGTCTGAGAAGCTGCAGCCTCCACACCACACAGTGAGACAGCTGGTCAGAACGCTCTCTATGGTGCTTCTGTAGAAGGTGGTGTGGATGGTTGGGGCAGGTGGGCTCTCCTCATCCTCCTCAAGAAGCACACAGCTTTTTTACCCTTTTGACCAGTGAGGTGGTGTTTACATTCCAGGTGAGGGTGTCTCTGATGTGCAACCCCAGGAATTTGGTGCTGTTGACCCCCTCTAAAGCTGAGCTGTTGATGACCAGTGGAGCGTGGTTGGGCCGGTTAGGGTTAGGGTTCAGTTCTGCTTCGCTGATCTGATGGCACTGTTTAAACTTAACTTGAAAGCTGAGTGCCGTGCTTTTAGCGATTTCTGAACCTCTCATTTATCTAGGGTGGTTGGTTGGCCCGGGTGGTGATGTTCTGTTTGATACTGACGTCCTCAGTGCATTTGTTTATGAAGCCTGACGCAGTCATGGCATTCTCATCAATATTTAATAACTTGTCATATGTTGCTGCAGCCTTGAAGACTTTCCAGTCAGAGCATTCAAAACAGTTTTGGAGTGTCTCCAAGTCCACATGTTGGTAAAATTGATGGAGAACAGTCTTCAAGTTAGACTGGTCAAAAAATAAAAAATATAAATAAATAATAAAATCCTGAACAATATCCAATTGCAAGTAATGACTGATGCTGAACCAAAAGCAATACATCCATAATCAAAAACAGACCTAATCAAACCTGTGGACTAACTAGGCTTCCTTGGGGAATACCATTTTCAGTATAAATAGTTCCTGAAAATTGTTTTCCTATTCTTACTTGTACAGAACGATTATGAAGAAAGTCCTTTATCCATACTTTATTTTTTCTACAAAAAATAAATAAAGTCTTTCATTATCATTCTTTTCATTTTTTTCCATTGTTGAGAAGTCAATGCGTTGCCCTGTGATGGACTGGCAACCTGTCCAGGGTGTGGCTCACCTCTCACCTGTAGACAGCTGGAGATATTCACCAACACCCCTCGCAACCCCACTTGGGATTAAGCGTGTAAGAAAATGGATGGATGGATGGATGGATGGATGGATGGATGGATGGATGGATGGATGGATGGATGGATGGATGGATGGATGGATGGATGGATGGATGGATGGATGGATGGATGGATGGATGGATGGATGGATGGATGGATATGTCAATGCTACTGGTCTATAGCTCGCTGAGTTTTATCTTTCTTTACCTGGCTTTAAAGTACGAATAATAATTCCTTCCTTCCAAGATTTAGGTAAATGACCATCTTCCCTAATCTTGTTGTAAAACTCCAATAAAACACTTTTAGAAGAATTACTTAACTGATTTATCATAATGCATGAAATTTGATCTTTACCTGGAGATGATTTCTCTAAAGCATTAATAAGCTCTACAAAAGAAAAAAGAAAGATTTAATAAGTGACTACTGTTTACATTTTTAACTAAAATTGACTGTTTTCATTAATTGTACATTCTCTTTCCCTTATTTCTTTTTCAGTTAGATTATTTGAGCTATGAATTTTAGCAAACTTCTCCACTAACATCTCTGCTTTCTGCTCCTCTGTCACAGCATATATATTTCTATCCATAAGAACTGGATATCCATATTCTCACTTAATACCCCAGATATTTGAAATTTTAGTTTCTCTACCAACCGAATCACAAAACAATTGCCATTATCTCCCTTTTGCACATTTTACTGTTCTTTAGACAAGAGGTTATGATCTTTTATATTTGATAAACGACTGGAAATTCTGTTTTTTCTTTAACATTCGAAACGCTTTATTTCAAGATTTAATTGCAAAGTCACAATCTTTTGTCCACCATGGTACTATTTTCTTCTTCCCGCTTTTTTTTCCTTTGAATAGATTGTCAAGCTGCGACTAATATAGCTTCACAAACAGAAACATTTATGTTATCAACACCTGAATAAATATGAACTTTTTGCATTTTTACATCGCTAATTCTCTTATATTTTTCCCAATCAGCGTTTGCAAAAATCCATCTTTCTATACTTTCAATATAACTTTGTTCTATATAAAAGCCCACTTTTATTAATATTGCGTAATGATCACTTCCTTTGGTTGAGTCTTTTAAAACGTTCCAATTACTGATTCACAGAAATATCTTTTGATACTAATGTAAGATCTATTGCTGATTCTGACCCATTGCTAATATTAATTCTGGTACGACTTACATCTTTAATACAAATCAGTTTCTTTATATCCATTATTTCTTCTATCACCTCTCCATTTGAATCATTACTACTATCCCAAAGTGTGGTTTGAGGATTCAAATCTTCACAACAAATGACCTTAGCATTTATATTTTCAATCAATTCACCCATTTCCTCTAAAAAAAAGTTTTTTACAAGGATTTAAACCCTTAAACATTTCAGCTTATTATCTTAATTTTCTCTTTGCCTGGGACACAGTGTGAATTACTCTGTACCATTATAACCACTCAAGCCAAAAATACCTTTATCTAACCATTTTAGATTTTGAAAAAGCCAAATAAGTGCACAAACAATTTAAAGAACAAATTACCCATTAAGACAAAGGCGAGACCCCCCAAAAAATGTTGAACTGCTGCAAACTTCCATTTGAATGCTACCGCAATACTGAAAAGGTTTCTCAACTATTGATGAACCTCTCGAAGAACGTATTAAATGACCCCTCAATATCCTGCAATAATAATTGCCTTATAATACCATGGCAGTCTGGACCCAAAGTTCTATATGTTAAGTACCTTTTCATCTGGGTCTCTATACAAAAATAAATAGCATGCAATGATATTTTCTTATTTTTATTTTGTATTGCAATTTTTATTGCAATATTTGCTTTGGATATAATTTAGGGATTTCTTTTTCTTAGAAATTAAAAAAGGTTACCACCTCTTGTTAGCTGGATAAAATAAAATCTTGATAGACTAGTCTAGTTAGACCAAAGGAATTTTTATGGTTGGCAGAGAATGATCAGCCACATATAGTTTATTAAGTAGCGAGGATAGGCAGAGTCATACTGTGGAGAGCGGACAATCAGTATATACAAAACAATTAACCTGCTTAGAGTCTGCGGGTTACCAAGAAGCATTTATTCACAGGCTTAGCTGTAAGAGCAGAGTTTATTAGAGTTGAGTGCATGAACTAAAAATGTTAAAACTTGCTGCTGAAAAATTATTGATTTTATGTTCTGGTACAAATCTAAAAAAAACAAACTTAGATTAACTTAAGCCACTATGACCTAAGATCATAATCCTTATGAACTGACTTCACAGATAAGGAGTTTGAAGTCTACTTTCTAGCTCAAAAATGTGTTGAAACTATTTTTATCCAACTCATCAAAGCAAATAAAGCCAAGCCACTTTCTAGATTCCAAATGAAGAACAGAGCAGCTCTGAATGCAGAGTGTCTGACCTCAAAATGCCATGCTTCCAAGTTTGAGGTCAAAAGAAGCGGTGTGAACGCAGTATTAAGTAAACCAGGGACAATCAAAACATTAGATACAACAACCGAAGGGGTTTTACGTGTAAATTTTCATGTGATTTTTTCATTCTTCTTTGTTTACAAAATCTTAACCACAAGCATGACAACTAAGAGATGTTTTACCTGGGTGAGTTCTCAAATCGCTTTTTAGATTTGACTTGTCACAAAATCTTTTACCACGTGTCACAACTAAAGGTTTTTTTATCCCTGTGAGTTTTGATGTGCTTTTTTGAAATGGACTTTTTAAAAAATCTTTTACTAAAAGCATCAAAACTAAAGGGTTTTTAATCTGCGTGTTTTTGTGTGTTTGTTTAGACTTGATTGCTCACTTAAACATTTACTGCACAAATCACAACTAAAAGGTTTTTCACCTGTGTGAGTTCTTACATGGATTTTCAGACCTGAGCTGTCACAATATTTTTTACCACATACATCGCAACTGAAGGGTTTTTGACCAGTGAGTTTTTATGTGTCTTCTTAAAATTGATGGTTCACGAAAAATTTTCCAGCACTCATCACCGGTAAAGGGTTTTTCTTTTGTGTGCGTTTTACTGTTTTCTTAGTGTTAACCAACTATGGAATCTTTTACCACAAACTTCACAACTAAAAGGTTCTTCCCCTGTGTGATTTCTAATGTGGCTTTTCAGAGTCAACTTGTCACACAATCTTTTACCACATGCATCACAACTAAAGGGCTTTTCTCCTGTGTGAGTTCTCATGTCTTTTAGGATTGACCTTATATGAAATCTTTTACCACATTCCTCACAACTAAAGGGTTTTTCTACCTGTGTGCATTTTCTTATGAGCTTTAAGGGTCGACTGGTCAAACAATTTTTCAACACATGCATCACAACTAAAGGGTTTTTCACCTGTGTGATTTCTCATGTGTTTGTTTAATCTGACAGGTCATGAAATCCTTTACCACATGCATCACGACTAACGTGTTTTTCACCAGTGTGAGATGACATGTTTTTTAAAAGTTGACCCATCACAAAATCTTTTACCGCAACCATCACAGCAAAAGCTTTTGTGCCAGTGTGAATTCTCATATGCACATTTAAATGAGACTTTAGTAAAAATATTTTTTCACAAACATCACAAGCAAAAGCTTTTTCACCAGCGTGAGTTCTAACATGCACATTTAGGTCACATTTCCTGGTAAATGTTTTACCACAAACATGGCAACCAAAAGCTTTTTCACCAGTGTGAGTTCCCATATGCACGTTTAAGTCACAATTTTGTGTAAATTTTCTGCCACAAGCATGACAACCAATAACATTTTCACCTGTGTGAATTCTGGTATGTATGTCTAGAGAAGATTTCCATAGAAATCTTTTACTACACATATCACATCCAAAAGGTTTTTAATCCGTGTGAATTTTCTGGTGTGTCTTCAGATTAGATTTTGTTTTCATTCTTTTTCCACAAACTTCCCAATCATATGTATTAACTCCTAAATGACTTGTCATGTGCATGATTCGATACTTTTTAGTATTTCAATTTTTACCACATTCATTGCAGCGAAACCTTTTAGAATCTGTCGGAGATTCTATACGTGGGTCTGCATCCTCCATCTCTATTAAACATTTATTAAATGAACATTCAGAAGAACTTGTTACTGAACTAATTTTCCTCTGAAAAAGACAGAGTGTTAAATGTTTTTTCAAACTCAGAGCTGCTCATAGACTTGCTGACATACTGTCTTTCATCCAAATTTGAAGTCGTCTTTCACAGTGATGGGCAGTAGCGCCGCTACATGTAGCGAAGCTATTAGTTTAACTAAATTTTCCAGTAGCTTGACCGTAGCGTCGCTACTATATTTATCAAGTAACTTTCCTGTAGCGACGTTATTGTTTTGATCAAGTAGCGACGTAGCGTCCACAAACGCTACAAAATCCAGGGCATAACTAAGAAATGAAACCAGGTTTTCTATTTCTAAACAACAATCAGCCACAAAAACTACTGTAAATAGCAGTTTCAGCTGAGGCTCTTAAGTGGCGTAGTAGCACAGGCACACTCAGTAGGGTTAAACAAGCGCACCCTTTCCGAGGCTGTCGTTCTATTGGCTGGAAAGGTTGCTAGGCAACGATCCAACTGCAGTCTGAGAGAGAGCAAAACAAATCCGCAAGCAGAGCCTATGGGTTTGCGAGCGTATCTGAGACTCGAACAGAGCGTGGTTTGTGCGCGAAGAGAAGGAAGCAGAGAGGAGAAAATATCTGTGCAAGAAGCATTAAATCTGAGAGAAGAAACAAAGATTTGAGAGAGAAGAGAAAATATTTGAGAGAGAGCGCATGTTTTGAGTGTGGCCATTATAAGTTTTGAGAGCAAGAAGATGAAATTCTTTTCTCTAATTGAAGTTATGTGCTCTTGCATTATGGCAGGATAATTCTCCCATATCTATGTGCCACTAAGATACTCTAATTAGAGAGCAGTAGTGAAACTTCGATATTGTATTTTCATGGCCTAGGTTACCTGACAGGATGTTTACATAAATCTGTTTTTAGGCTGTGCACAGATAAGATTTTTTATGGAGGAACAGCTCTACCATATATAAAATAAATACATAAATAAATAAATGCTCAATAAATAAATAAATAAGGATTTAATTAATTGCCTCCAAAAATACAATGAATAAATATGTAGGTAGAAATTAAATTATATGGTGAGACATATATATATGTATCTCTTAATTAGCTTCTTTATTTTTTCACCTTCTTTTGTAAACAGTTTTGTTTGTTACTTGAATCAACTGTTTAATTGAGGTCTTTTGTAGGGTTTCGTTTTCCCTAGAGATGTCCATTGAATGCAAACTCATAGCCATGTCTCCATGTGTAGAACAATACACAGTACCTTTAATTTGGTTCTAATAACAGAAGATTGTTTACTAGTTTGTCTACTAGTAATTACTTTAGTTTTTATTTTAATATGCTGATCATAAAGCAATTTTACACTGTGATATGTCATTGGCTGATCTTTAATAAATATTTTAACCAGTGTATCAGACTCATTTTGAATTGATATTAGGTTGGTACAACATTAAGTAGCTTCTGATGTAGTTAAGCTACTTTTAACACATTAGTGTAACTTAGCTTGCTATAATTCTTTAGGTGGTAGCTTTTGTGTAGTGAAGCTTAATTTATTGTTAAGTAACTGATAGCTTAGCTCACTACATTGGACAAGTAGCTTGCCCAACACTGGTCTTCCAATCGTCCTCCCTGTCTTCAGTCTCAGACTCTAATACATGTTTGAGCCTAGGGCTGGGATAGTTCACATATACTTATCCTCACAAACTTTAGTTTCTGATAAGAGAGGAGCGTTACCGTATGTTTTTAGATCTGGGTTACTGATGGATTTTGTCCCCGAACATCCCTCTTCATCAGTTTCTGCTTTTACAGGATCTCCGTTTTCTATTAGGGGTTGTTTAAGCAAAGGATTATCTTCATCATCTTCATTCCACACACAAACTTCAGTTGTGGGAAATCATGTGGCATCAGGCTCCTCCTTTATACTAAATTCTTCTCCCTCCAGACTAGCCCAGCATTCCTCTTGTTCCTCCTTTACATGTTTTCTGTTGTTCCACATCAGGACAATGTTCCTCAAGAAGCTCTTCTTTAACAACTGCCAGAAACGAAGAAACACTTGTATTAGGGGAATCTATATTTGAAGAATCTATATTTGATCCGAACGGATTCCAACCTTTCAATTCTCCCAAAATCATTCAATAATTTTTATTTTAAATTCCTAGATTCGATGCCAAGTCCACGGACCAGAAATAGAAGCTTCCCAATATCAGTAAAGAAGAATCTGCAGTAGTGTGTGCGCGCAGGCATCTGTTTATGCTGTAGCATTTAAAAGTATGGCTTAAAATTGATGAAAAAAATGAACAGCCTGCAACACTGGCAATAGATTGTATTATGCAAAGGCTGTCACACAGTTGACATGTTTCAATTTTTTCAATTCAGTTTATTTATATAGCGCCAATTCACAATACAAGTCATCTCAAGGCATGTTTAAGCACAGCCTCACTCATCTGTGACCCACTGCACCGATGCTGGTTCCACAAGGGAATTAATTCTTCCTTTTAATTAATTCAAACCTTCTGCAGGGAAAGCTTTTTTGTACTTTCTTCCTCTCACTTTACATCTGAACAGATACCACATTGTTTCATACAATTTCTGGATAGAATGAACAGCACTTAAATCTCTAACTGCCAGACTTATAAATTATTTTAAGCATGAATTCATCATTTTATTTTAGACTCAGTTTATGAGATAAACTCAAAGATCGAAGACTTTCTCCACATACACAAAATAATTTCCCACAAATATTGTTCAAAAACCGGTCTAAATCTGTGATTTGAGCACTTCTGCTTTGCTGAGATAATCCATCCCACCTCAAAGGTGTGCCATATCAAGATGCTGATTAGATCACAGGCGGATTTCATGTACGTAATGCAAACTGCATGCATCAGAATAATAAAAGCGAACATATTTTGCCAGCAGGTTTCGACATTTTAAGTTAATGTAGGTGATAAACAGTTTCAGAGGAGTGATCATAGTTATCTTCTTCAGCAGAGCTGTCTGTCTCCCTGCCATCCTCAGATCAGCTTCTCTGATTGCTTGATGTGGCGCGTCAAGCAGCAAAATTTCAATTTTTCATCAGCTGCTGCTTATAAAGAGTGTCAAGAGCAAGAAATACTCAGAAGCTCATGAGGCACTGCCTTGGCTGTTCAGTTACTTCAAGATGCGCTGCTCCTGCTGCTCAAAACACGCCGCAGGATCGTTTGATGTGCGTCAACCATTGACTTTGAAGCAGCAAAAGGAGATGGTTAACATGCAATTGCATGAAGTTGAAGGTAGTATAAGCCTAACTAGATCTAGGAGGTGTCACTTTTATTTGTTTTTTGTTGGCAAGCTGTTGCTGTCATGTCAAAAGCGACCCAAGAATGCAGAACACCACTGACGGACACAGGGATGAAAGTTTAACAAGTTTATTATGCACAAGCACACAGAATGTACTGGTTCAGGTTCGGGGCCTGGATACTGGTTCACCGGAGTCTGCGTGAGAGACAGTTCAATTAGCGTTGCCAACAGAGGTTTGATTTCCAGAAGATTACTGATTGTACCTTGAGGGTTCTTGAGATTAGCTTTGGGAGAGTCACTGTTGGATCTGGAGAGGAGTTCATCAGCAGAGTCCGTTTGCTGCTTCAGCGTCTCACGTCTAGAATGAACAGACCTTGGTTTTGGGTTTTCCAGCTCTAGTGCAGAGCTGCATGGAGGTTCTTTGAGATTCTTCAGGTTTGGCTCTGAGGGTCGGCTCGGTAGGTTAGCTCTTCCTGAGCTTTCACAGAGGAGACACAGGTTTCCTGGAAGACAGAGACAATAGTTAGAATCCAGGCTGGATTCAAAGTCATAAAGTTTCACTGAGGATCTAGGCTTAAGCGCTGACCAACTGGAACAACACTGCGGCGTTGAGGCAAGGTCTGAAGACAGCTTAAGTAGTGGATCCTCTGATGATCTTGATGAGCTGCAGCTGTGCAGGAGGCTCCCTCACCCCTTGCTCACACTGGCTCCGGTGCAGTTACCGAGCCGACGGAGACCGCAACTCCCGCACACCCCCTCTCACACCGCCCTTTTGACTACGGTGCGGTGCGGCTCTGCGGCTCCGGCAACAGGTCCGGAGATTTAACAGAAGTTCACTTGAGTTCACGTAACTTCACGCGATAACACGGCCCAAATAAAGGATTTTTGCGAGAGCTTGTTGCGGAGGGCTCCGGCACGCCGCAAGGATAGCTTTCTTGTGGAATTTTCTGCAGCGCCGGAGTGTCTCGGTAACCGCAGCCGGACAGCTCAGCAGCCGGTGAGAGAGGTTTACGTCTTTTTAATGACTTGGAATCACTGCGGCGCCGCACCCACCGCACCGCAACGGTAAGACCGGAGTCGGTGTGAGCCTGGGGTCAGAGGATCCACGGCGGACTCTGCTGGAGAAAGGTGGAATTCCTCCAGCTCCCAACAGTTGCACTAACTTTCTTCTTTTTTTTTGAGGAAAAACAAAGCTTATTTATTATTATTGCTTTTGGCCAATACTTTTAGAACTATTTTAAAAGCTTTTGCTTTTTTTTTAAACTAACATTGATGAGTATAATTATGAATATTACAATTAAACATTACAACATTCATTTATATTATAATTGATACTTAAATGCACATCATGGACTTTGTGAGCTAAAGAATTGATGCATATTAGTTATTTTAAATGATTCCTTAGGCTTATATACAGCACTTGACACTATCAATGTTTCGAGTGGGACTCTCGCTCTTCAAATACTATAGGAGCAATATTATTTGAGGCCAATTAAACACCATGCAATTACAGTCTTTCATAAGAAACAGACAAAACACACACACATTCCAATTAGGTTCCACACAGTTGCAACAGGTATAAATACAAATGAGGGCCGGATCTATCAAAGGTTTGCACGTATAAAAATGTGAGCTATTTCACTGCGCACGCTAAAAAATGTACAAACTGATCTATCAACAGCGTGCTAAAAGGATTTGGTCTTTAAAACGTGCTAAATAGCGCCTCTTATCCATTTAGTACTTTTTCTGCAATGAATATGCAATATGGGGCGTTTACACGCAAAAGTGCGTCTTGTGGGAGGAGAACATGTAAATATATTAATTTAGCACTCGCAAAGTGATTTATTAAACCTGAAAGCAATTTTGCTAACGGTATCTGACTCTATATTTAACACGTTTCAAAAGAAGGTGCAAATGGTCTGTATGCGTAATTGCGCACACATGGCAGCGGTTATTGTCGCAAGAAGGAGACATCGAAATGAAGCAAGGAGACGCAGAGAACGCATTTTTTCACTCCGTGTGAATATTTTTGGAATGAACGAGGAAACGATCATCAAAACATATCGTTTATCCAGCATTGCCATTTTGGAGCTGTTGGTGGTACTCCGAATGGATTTGGAGCCAGCCACAAGGAGGGCCCACGCAATACCAGATCTCACAAAACTCCTTGCAACGTTGCACTTTTTTGCATCTGGGTCATTCCAGCGTACGGTTGCAGCGAGAGCTGGGATCTCCCAATCTCGTTTTTCAGAAGTGCTGTCCGACGGGGTCGGGGTTCTCCCCCTGCGCCTGTGGGGCAACATGCCAATGCTCCGGGGATGCGTACTGTACGCGCAGTCATCTCATCCACAGTCACTTCTTGTGAGCCATTTGGTATGTGCATTTTTCTACAGGCCAATACAAAACACCTGTTTTTTTTTTTTTTCTTTTTTCTTTTTTTTTTTACTGCAGTGAAGTAGAAATTCAGCCACATACCACCTTAGGGAATAAAGGTTGCCAATTTTTTTCTTTATATATATATATATATATATATATATATTATTTTTTTTTGTTGGGGGTCACTGTAAGATTTAAATTTCTTAATGCACTAGATTGTAGAAACTACAAACTACTTTGCCGCAAACCACAAAACGCGCAAAACCATCATTTAAATAGGGCGTCTCCAACAGTTTTGCACCTGCCACCAGTTACGCAATCACTCTTGTTAAATCACCCGCAAACCATGGTTCAGCCCCTCGCGCAAAATTCCAGTTTGCGAGCGCAAATTACTGCACGCAAAATTGGATCTTGATAAATCCGGCCCTGAGATGGGTGCGGTGTCTTTATGGGGAAAAAGTTTTGTGACATTTAACAACACTTTATTTACACAATTCAAACATATAAACAATAGGGGACTTCCGATATGGCGCTGTGGGGGTAGGACGCAATCTGCAGAGCTACCAGTGAATTTTTCTTAAATATTGTGGCTTACAAGATTATACATATGCGGTAAAACCTTCTGGTGTGCTTGTTGTGACTAAAATGAGTGGGAAGCGGAAATCCTCGCAACAAACGTCCTCCACAGTTGGCTAGTAGACTTTTGGCAATGACAGGGGACAAAGCTAAAAATATGGAGGAAGCTGTCTCCATGATTCAACTGGTGTCTGAATTGGCCAAACAGAGATCTGTGCTTAAAGATGACATCTCAACTTTGATTCTCGAGTCACTTAAACCTCTCCAAACTGCTGTGGATGGTATTAAAGAAACTGGCAATACGTTTCAAGCAAGGTTGGTGTCGACTGAAGCAACAGCTGGTGAGAATTTTGAGCGACTAAACACAGCCGAGGCAAACATTAAAGCTCTGACAGCAGTTAACCAGGACCTGTTAGATCGGTTGGAGGATTTGGAAAACAGATTGTGCTGGTCGAATCTGCACATTTGAAGCATTCCAGAGGGCTGTGAGGATGGCAAAGACCCGGTCAAATTCATGGAAGGGCTATTGATAGAGGCTATGGGGTCGGAGGTTTTCGCTTTGTCTGATTTGTGGTCTGAGTGATTCGTGGTCTGCTTTCGGAAATATCCACAGAAAGAAGCTGTGATAAGCTGGGCTCGAAACAACGAGGTTATGTTCCAAGACGCAAGCCTTTGGATTTTCCCCCACTTGAGCCCTTCACTGGTGAATAAACGCAAGGATTTCGTCAAAGTTAAAAAAGCTTTGTATGAGAGCAAGGCGAAGTTTCGTCTGCTTTATCCAGCCCGCCTGAAAGGGAGGACACAGCAGAGGACGCGCAAGAATTTTAAAACAAACACATCGGACCGAGAAGGTTGGTAACGGACGCAGCAGACACAGCGGACATTCAGGAGTAATTTTGTAAAACAGTATATTCTTTTTGGTGATATTAGGTGCAAAAGAAGTTGTGTATGCTTGTAAAAATATGACAATGTGCCTGACACAAAATGGTAGTTCAATCTGAAAAACTCACCCAAAGAGAAAAGACAATTAGGAGAAATGTATTGATAGGATTACTTTGTTTTTGGCGCTCAGACCTCATCAGGAAACATAGCACTTTTGATAGATATGCCTGAACAGGAGCAAAGAGTAGGGCTGTCCATCCCCCCAGGGTCTGAAACTGGTGCTGGAGTGGAGATGAAGTTGGTCAGTCTGTGGACTGCCGGTTAGTGCAACACTATCCTGAGCTTTATGGAGAGATCCAGTGATTTGCATGAGCTGATACTAGAGCTTCACTCAGGGACCTGGAAGATGAAAGTCTAGTTGGACAACACAGGTGAGAGAACGTGTCCATGATGAGCAAGCATGAAGTGACAGTGGAGAGGAAAAACAGCCCGTTGGGAAGAAACCTCTGGCAGAACCAGGCTCAACATGGTGGTCTTCTGCTGGACCGGTTAAGATAAGACTGGGAACGCAGTAAGGGTCTGGGAGGAATGACACTCTGATGAAAGCTACGAATGTGGAGGCTGGAGGTGGGTTTAAACAGTGTCATCTGAATGAAGTCACACTGCATCCGCCGCCTGTGCACAGGAGCAGACAGGTGCTTATCGGAGGCCTTTTAAGATGAGCTTTGGATCCCGATAGGCATTCGTGGAGGTGTGGTTCAAAGCTGATTGGCTGGTGGATGTATGAAAAACAGAGAATTTCTTCAGTTGAACTTCCGCCTAGGCTCCATATGCTGGGACTCCTGTAGAAAACACAGGTCAACTCTTAATGATGCTCACCAGAAGGACATTATTAGCGAGTCTGCAGTTTATCCCTGGGGATTTAAACATAGGTAGAATACGCGCTATGGGGTTTTAGGGTTGTTCTTCAAGGGGAGGGTGGGATGTGTGTCATGGGTTTGTACTTTTTCCATCACGTGTCTTTTTTCTGTTTGTTAGTACATGTAGCCTGCCAATTTTGTTTTTGTCTTTATGATGGGCCTCAATTCTATTGTAGGTGAGACTGTCAGGTTTATAAGTTGGAATGTGAAAGGGTTGAATGGTCCAGTGAAGCGGGCAAGAATTTTAAATCTGCACATTTAAAATTGTTAAAATGTGAAATAGTTTTTTGCAAGAAACTCATTTATTGGGTAAAGATCATCTCAGATTAAGAAAAACATGGGTGGGTCAGTCATTTCATTCAAAGTTTGATCATAATTCTAGAGGGGTGGCTATCTTGGTACATAAAAAATTCCCTTTAACCCAACTAAGGTAATAGAGGACAAACAAGGGTGTTTTGTTTTTTTTGGTCATAGAAGTAACTTTATATTTTAAACCTGTTGTACTAGTGAATTGTTAAATATGGAAGTTAGGTCCCCCTGAAAGCGGCTGCGCCTCAGAACTTCCCTATCGGTTATTTTCCTGGGAGCAAGTTATTTACTACTCTTAACTCAAACTGGGTAAAACCATATAAAAAATTACTATAAAACAGGAGTAAAAAAGTAACAGTGTTTATTCCAGGTCAGGTCGTTACAAGACAGAGAAATTGCTTGGAGTTGGCACAGCTGTGGCCTCAAAAAAGGTCAGCGATTGTCCGGCAAACATAGAGCTAAGATTAAGCCCTGAACAAGGTCATTCCCTCCTTCTTATACCCCATGAATCCATGTGTTGCATCAGGTGGATGCTTAACTGTCCGTATCAGAAACTAAAACGCCATCCATGCCTTGACCTTTATGCATCTTGCCTCTATGCCCCAGGATTACACATAGCTCTACTTTATCAGTCAGGCTCCAAGATGTACCCATATCCTGTGTATTTTTAAAGACACAAAGGCTGTCCTTAGATGGCCTCTGTACACAGTGACATCCATCATGTGAAGGAACGCCTTCTACTCTTTCTAATCTGGCTAACAGAATAACAATGCACATGATGTATAAAGAATAAACCTAACAGAATCTATATGTGACTAATTGGGATGATGAGAGATTTATAGACAGACTGATAGCATCCATTCCAAATCTAAATTCCCATCATTTCATTTTTGGAGGAGATTTGAACTGCACTATCCAAGATTGAGTTCTCCCTCTAAAATGGCAAAAAAAAAACTTTCACTGTTCATGGCTCAGGTAGGCTGTACTGATCTATGCCGTTTTTGTTTCCCCCTGAGTAACACATACCTGCATCAGAGCGCTACCTGTTTGATCTGTGGACGGTGTTCCATCCTTGCAAAAAAAACTAGCAGCAGTAGTGGAGTTTGGAGATGCAATCCACTTCTTAAATCCATCTTTGCTCTCCTCCAATCTGTCCAGAAGTTCTGCAATCACAGTTTTTCTGTCCCTCCCAGCTTGGTGTTTCACCTGCATATTTATTTTGCCTTCCCTGGAAATGCCTTTCCAAATGATTCTTTTTATTTTTTGACAACCTCTCATTACAAAGCAAAAATGCTGACGATCCTTCCGCATTGATAATGAAAGCAAAAGATTTGATCTATTCTTTGAATCCTCTTTTCTCATCAGCTATCTTTCTTTTTTCCCTCTGGAATCCATGGTCCGAGACACACCTGCAGCTTTGTTTACCTGGCAGCGTGCCACGCTGGTCGCAAGTTATGACCACTGATCTCTATGGCTATGACGCAAATTATTGTTCAAATTTTTTTTATTATACAGATGTTTACAGCATTGGAAAACATGATTAATTTTTAATGACGCCCTGCACACCATATTAAAACAAACAAAAAATCAATTTTCATACATTTTTGAAAAAGCCGCAAGGGGGTGCTAAAGAGCTGCATGTGGCTCCGGAGTGGCGGGTTGCTGACCCCCGGTCTATGGCGACAGCGGGCCGCTGTGACAGCAATTCCCACAATGCGTTGCGAGGAGAGCTTTCTGGGATATATCTGCCTCTTCTGAGGCCTTTCTTCTCATGCATTTCGTAGACTCTTTTTCTCTTATGACCCCCTGCTATTTTCAAAGAACCATGGTGAGGCAAGCTTTAATCACAGTCTGAAACCATAGCTCACCACAGATATACACCTGAAAGTGTGCATGCACATAAAAAGATAGATAATGTAAACATATCATCAGAATGATTGACAATTAAGGAGGAGCACAGGGGCAGATCTAGAAAAATATTTATGGGGTGGCGAGAGGGGGGCAGGAATTTTTCAGGGGTGGCAACATATGGCATTTGTTTACACTGAATTTAATCACAGTTATCACAGTTTGGTGAGAATAGTATGTACAGTAAGTGTTTCATGTGAAACAGTTTGTATTAGAAATACATCTTACAATGTGATCTCTCCTAATAGGAGATAGAAGAATGATAACACTACTTCTAGAGGGGCATTATCACAGGAAAGGTATTAAGGTAAGACACAGGTGCTGAGTCGCAGATGTGTGAGACTGACTGTCAGAGAGGCAGCTTTGCAGCATTTACACAAGAAGAAACTATAGAAAGAAAAAGTTACCCATCAGAGATCTATGGACTGAGTTGTACTAAAGTGAGCATTACTACACAGTAGAAATAAATGGGTCAAGGCACCCAAACAAAGTACCGGACATCTATGTATTGTTTACTCTGATCACACATTTACCCCATTTGTTCCTCAGTAACTTGACATACAGCAGGTAAGGCAACATGAAAGGGACATTTTATGCATGTAAATATGCTGTAGATAGAGCTGCTGTATCAACAAATCAACAAAAAGGCAGGTAGTGTATGTTACATCAAAATCTCCACAAATCTGAAAAGAAGCAACATAAAAATAAATTTTGCTTCCAGTCTGAAAAAGTACAAAACATTTTGTGAGTAGGTTCATACAGGTGATTTCTGGATAGTTTCACACTATATATACAAAAAAAGAAGCAACAACACTGCTTCATATTAAGCAGGATTTACACCAGTATCACATTTTTAACTTTACTTTTAACACTTTTGGTTTTATTAAAGGAAATATCAGATTTTCTCAGGTGCCAAAACAAAATGTAACAGCTCTGTAAAGGCTCGCCAGAGAGCATAACGTAAAGTTGACGTGACTATAACAGCTGAATGCGGTGATTTCCATGTTGCTCGGCAAAACGCTTCACAAATTTATTTAGATCCAATGCCTTTGTGCATTTTGATTTGAGTACAACCAAACTTGATAGTCTCTTTTCTGTCATAGTTGACCACAAATATGTTGTTATGAGCCTGAGACGTCAGGCCTAACATCATAGTTAGAGAAATAACGTTCTGCAACCTGATTTTTATCATCTCAAAATGAGCATTACAGCTATGTTAGCAACATTGTGCTTTCATTATGATTTATTTTCTCTATAGATGGTTACTCAGTTTTTACCTGTTTCATCCTGTGTCTTCTCTCCCCATGACCCCGGGCTCCCTCGCTTTGCCCCATTCGGTTTCAAAACTAATCAGTCTCAGTCGCTCTCACGTCATCTCGTGCTGCATTCACTGCAGTCCGACATTGGAAATTAGCAGTTGTAATTCTCAAATTATCCATAATTTATAAGCCTCACCATCCCTACCGCCAACTGGGGTGGCAGCAGGGGTGGCAAGGTTGTCATTTAGGGTGGCATTTGCCACCCTATGCCACCCCAGTAAGTAAGATTAGACAACGAGTATCAATACTTTACTCAAGTACTACTGTTGAGTTCTTCGTCCCCCACTGGACATATACAGTGGAGATTATTTTACTCCAGAGGTCTGAATAGGGGTGTACATGGATGTAAAACTGAATAACAATTGGGAAAAAAAACACCTCTCTCATTCGGATTGAAATTTCTTTCTAAATTCAGAATTATTGCACAATATTTAAAGTAGAAACACTTAGAAAGCGTACAGTAAGCTTTAGAACTCGCTCCTTTGCCTCATTAAATGCAGCTTTGACTGAACTCACCTTTAGGTGAGCATGAAACTATTTTATTGCACAAAAAACGTGCTTTGTTTTTCGCCTGCGCATTCACGACGCTACGGAAGCCGGCAGACCAAACCAGATGAAAGTGCGCATTCAGCGTCTGCTCTTCCAATAATGCAAGCGTAGAAGAAGAAATGTGCTGTTTACCTGTGCAAAGAAAGAAACAACGAAAGAAAAATGTCTGAGGACTTCAGTGTTGAGGAAGAGCATGAGTTCTTTGCCGAGCTGAATGCGCACTTTCATCTGGTTTGGTCTGCCGCGGTTTCCGTAGCGTTGTGAACTCGCAGGCGCGCTTTCAGGAAATCCTATACACTACTGTTTATGCTCTAAAACCATTCTAAATGACTTCGTTTCGAGTAAATTCTGGATGCTACCCACTCAGGACACTTGGAATACATTGGACGAGCAGTATGGAGGAATATTGACACGTTTTTTGTGGACTTTTATGGACCTTTCTGCCTCGGGCACCACAGACCTCCATTATTTGAATGTCAGCAGACAGCAAGAAGCCTCCCAGATCTTCAGATGCATTTGAGATATCAAAAAAGTACTCCAGAGTGTTGTTCAGCATGGGGGTGAGTAGAAAATGAAGGCTAATCATGTTTTGGGTGTACTATTCCTTTAATGTCTTAGTTCCCAATGTGGGGTTTAATTGCAAGGGATGTGGTAGAAATAAACTAAATAAATGGCCCATTTAGAGCTAATTATTATTTTTGTATTTATAAATTTCTGAAATTAAAATTTTAAGCTCTATTTAACAGTGAAATGAACATTTACTGGTAGATATAAAATAAACTTACAATTTCATGGTAGTCTTGTGATTTAAAGGATATTGTAGGTTTTTTTTCTTAGTCAACAGCAAAATAGCAGGTGAGGACCAGCAAAATGTCCCCCTTTACAACAATCAGTCCTCAATGTGATGGTGAAGCCAGAAAAATGGTCCTCAGGCTGGTGCAGAGACAGGAGAACACAATTATACACACATTTGTCTTATATATAAACGTTTGTCTCAATGTATTTTTGTATGTATAGGATCTTTTACAGTATTATTTTTTATCTTAACACTAACCAAACCCCTAGCATTGTTTATGTTTTTTTGTTGAGTTGTTTTAGCTCACAGATTGATGTTCTTATAGATTACATCTACTTAAACTTAAAGTCAACATTTCAGATGGCCTCACTTAGTTTTTCATGTTAATTTCAGACACTGTGGACATCCAAAAGCAGAACTCCTGTGAGGAACCGGGACATCCAGGAAGGTGAGGAGCTTCCCAGTCCCCACCTGAGGACGGCACAGAGAAAGACTGGAACTGAAAACACACGGAGTAAGACTTTATTAACACGACAAACCCACAACTCAAGCTTCCCAGGCCTGATCAAAAGCTAACAGTCATTGAAACACAGACAGACTAAGATTATGATGAAAACAACATCCTGCCCCAGATTTCAACTTGGTGTCGAAAAAATTCTGTAGATTAATCTGTCTTATTTTTTTACAAGGAAAGCTGGTTGAACATGGAAGCAGTTTTCTAGCAGTCGGATCACATCGGAACAGAGTCCATCCACACGTGTTTGGAGGTATGTTGCTTGTTGTTTGACTAGAGAGACATCACATGCAGACAGACTCTGAGGACACTTTGCTTTCATTGATAAAGGAGCTGAAGAAGAGGATGAAGCACACAGACCGCTAAGGAGGAGAGACATGGCTCCTATATTTCTCTTTAACATTCTGGAGTCCTGGAGTAAAACAACATTGACGACCCCGCAGCTAAACCAACAGTCTGCTCCACCCAGTAGAAGAAGGTAACGTACCTTTATTGCTTCCAGATGTTCATCAGTATTAGTGAAGATACTAAAAACAGATCCAGAACAAACAGATACAAATGCTACAACCATCCCATTAGGAGTTGTAACCTTTAATCTTTATCTTTCCATCATGAATGGATGTTCAACTCTATTAACCAAACCTTTACCAGAATCAGAAGTTCTGACTTTTCCATTAGACCACAGATAAACAGTTAAGAAGCAGCTTCTGATCCAATATGGAAGAATTTCCCCCTGGTTGATCTCTGAAGGTTTTTTTTTTTTAGAACGTATTAAAGCAGAGAAACGACCGACTGAAGACTTGCAGCATTTCCAGGCATTTTCTCCAAGCATCCATTGTCTTCAGTTATTATGTCTGTTAAAGGGGAACGCCGTTTTTTTTCAAGTGGCCCCTTGATTTTCTGGTTCTGGTTCTGAGAAATTATAGATCTGAAATTTAAATCTTGATGTTATCAAGCCTTTATTTCTGTTAATTAGGATAATTTTCTGCTTATAGTGAATAAACTTCAAAGATTGATGATTATGTTACCAAATCAGCCAATGAAACCTTATTTTTTCCGATAAAGAAATATATCTAATAGATTGAAACTATTTCTAATTTGGTTGTCAGTAATATTTTTTACTGACAGTTTAAAATGTCTTTTAATCTGAACTAAACCTAATGTCATAGTTCCCAAAGTGGGGGTGTGTGCCCCCTAGTGGGAGCACAGTTTAATTGCAGGGGATGTGGTAGAATTAACTAAATAAAAGGACCATTTAGAGCTAGTTATTTTTTGTATTGATAACTTTCTGAAAATAAAATTCTAAGCCCTATTTAACAGTGAAATAAACATTTAGATTTAAAATAAACTTTCAATTTCATGGTAGTCTTGTAATTTAAAGGATATTGTAGTTTTTTTGTTCTAAACTTAGTTGTCAGCAAGATAGCATGTGAGGACCAGCAAAATGTCCCCCTTTACAACAATCAGTCCTCAATTTGATGGTGAAGTCAGAAAAGTGGTCCTCAGGCTGATGCAGAGACAGGAGAACACAATCATATACACATTTGTCTTATATATAAACGTTTGTCTCAATGTATTTTTGTATGTATAGGATCCTTTACAATAGTATTTTTTTATCTTAACACTAACCAAACCACTAGCATTGTTTATGTTTTTTTGTTGAGTTGTTTTAGCTCACAGATTAATGTTCTTATTGATTAAAGTGGAACAGCGTTTTTTTTACATTGGGCCCTTGATTTTACGTTATTACATCATGGTCTACCCATATGAGTTTTGTGTCATTTGGAGCCGTTCTGAAGATATTCTGTTAGGTTATATCCAAGTAACGTCTTCCTATGGGCAACGAGTTGAAGGCACAAACTAAACTATTCATAACTTATCATTTATGGTACGCCAGCATTCATAACATGTGGGCGAATCACTGTCCCCCAGACAGCCGCGGTTATATTTTTTATATTTATCTCTTTTAAAAACAAGGCGGAGTGTGTATGACGTCATCCGCGCGCACTGGCTACCATTCATTCATCCTGTCCGCTGAACTGCTGCTAATTTTACTCACATGCCTGGAAGATGTCTAGTGCTGCTACCACAGATGATCTTGCTCTGGAAATGGAATTGAAAGATTCAGATTAGCTAGCGGAATGAATATAAGGGGTAGAGCGTAGCCGCCTGTGGCCCGGACTGCCTGTCACAACTCCAGTCCGACGTGCGGATGACGTCATACACGTACCGCTTTGTTTTTAAAAGATATAAATATAAAAAATATAACCGCGGATTTCTGGGGGAAAGTGATTAGCCTACATGTTATGAATGCTGGCGTACCATACAGAATAAATTATGAACAGTTTAGTTTGTGCCTTCAAGTCGACTGCCCATAGGAAGATGTTACTTGGATATAACCTAACAGAATATCTTCAGAAGGACTCCAAATGACACAAAACTCATATGCGTGAGT